>NC_085141.1:152164491-152464491 GCF_024139115.2 Armigeres subalbatus
CTAGTTACGTATTGCTAGAAAAGCAAATATACATAGCATAAATATATTAATGCTTTTCAAGAAGCAGCATAAATAGCTCACTAACACGAGTCTAACATCTCACATTTTGGTTGCTGGGATATGGGATACATAATATACACGGTGCGAAATTTATTCACCGCATGCAGAAATGCTACACCCTTAATTTGTTTTACCTAATATTGTGCGGTTACTTGCTAAGTTTTGACGTAGGACTTACGTCTCTCGTTACTATACCGGGTGTCATTCAAAAAATTCAAATCGACCGCGTTACGCTGTGTTGAAAGATTTTAAACGTTAGCTTGTTCTTCTCAATGGAGAATCTCTGCGGTAAGCCCTCAATCGACAGATTTCAAGTTGCCTTCATGTCCATGCTTGATAATACCCGAAAACTTTTTTCAATAGGCATGAAACTGTTTTCAATGAAAAACATTGAGATCAAGGGAACCATAAATGGGTACCGATAATTTTGCATTATTCCATTACCACGTTCTCATTGGTGCAGACACCAGCGAATGAGCAGCCGCTGGGTCTGCCGAGAAGCCATAAAATAGCGCAAGCGATTTTTTTCTCTCGACCGGAAAGGAAGCAACCGCACCATCGAGAACAGCACTCACATCTTTTAGCAGGAAAGTCTGCACCGTCGCTTTTTCTCGAACCATCGAAGCCACCATCATCAGCCGAAACCTAGCCAGTACAGAGAGTCCACCCTACAGACCGACAAAGCAGCAATGCTGAGCAGATAAGGCAGCAGCAGCAGAGTGAGCCGAGACCGGCCGCCATCGGTGATGAGCCGAGACAGGCTGAAGAAAAGCCACATGATGCATCATGTATGTCCAAACACAAACGGTTCTTCAGAGAGCCAAAATAGAGACCAATATCAAAGCTTATCACCTTCGGGATAGAAATTACTTGGGTGCCAAATCATTTGGTTGTCTTCGCTTTAGTTAAAAAACTGCCTTTTGCAACATTTTTATCTCAAGAGGGAGATCGACGATTTACTCTCACGATCTCTTATATTTAGGAGATTTTTCTAATATCAGTTTTGAAATCAGGGGTCAGACGCACAGGGATGTTAGTAGAAAAAAAACTTAGTTCTGAGAAAATGGGTGCAAAGCTTTTGCTTCATACAAATTGATAATGTTCAGAAAATCAAAAATATCTGTAAATTTTCACATGTCTTTTAAATAAAGTATGATATAAATCAACATATTTCTGCAAACCATCATTTTTTTTTGCTAAAATCTATTTAAATTTGATCAAAATGTCACTAACACACATCTGTCTCTAACCCTCTCAAATATGAGATGCACATATTATTGGCCCTAAATGGAAAAAAGTAGATTAGCAATTCAAATGTTATACAATAAACGTTTTATATTCTCCTGATCAGTCTCGGCATATACACAAATTAAATTTGAGTCTCAAATAGTAACAAATATAATACGATGTACGAATTCCTAACTGCATACTTTACGCGCCAAGGCTCCCAAACATTTTTAATGGAAACCTTATAAATTGAGATATATTACCCTTTTATTGTGTGTTGCGACAATCTCTCCGCCTGAAATGGTTTATTTCATGCGCTCTTTACAGGAACTTCCTGATCTGGTGGTCAATCGTTGGGCGTAGGTTCGTTCGGCACTGAATCATTGATTGGCTGTGCTTGCTCAGCCTGTTTGTCGTTGATCTCTCAGTCAGTGGCCGAGGTAGATGCGCATGAGGTGTGAATTTGGTTTTCTTTGGGCACGCGCACACACTTTTCACTTGGTTTATTAATCATAATCAAAAGTTCTTTGAACGACAGTAACAAGTGTCAGATTATTCAAGATATTTAGCAGATTTTCGTGTAGGAGGGGAAAGAAATTTACATTGTTTTTTCAAGGATTTCTAACCAATAGAGGAATAATTGGCGCTTTGATGTTGCATGAAGAAGAAGAAGCAGAAGATGATAATGAAGTTTTAAAACTCTTCTCAAAAATTCTAAAACAATTTAAATCAAAACGGTAAGCAGTACGGTTGGACTTTTCTTCTACTGTATAATAAACACAATATTTTTATTCGAAATTTTATTTTGTGATATTACACTTAATACACAGTAGAAGAAAAGTCCAACCCCGTACTGCTTACCGTTTTTAATTAAATTGTTTCTAGAATTTCGAGAAGAGTTTTAAAATTTCTTCATATGGTTTTCCGTGGAGATTTTTTCGATTATCATCTTTCTGCTTCTTCTTCTTCATGCAACATCAAAGCGCCAATTGATTTACTAACAATTTTATGACTACTGTAAGTTGCAGGCATAGCTTCAACTACACAGGAATCACAAAAGTTAGAACTGAACAGAATGACTAAATAATATTTTTCTGACATATGCTTTGACAAAAACCCCAGCAACCAAAACCACATTTGAAGGGTAAATATTGAATAAATTTCTGTCATAAATTTAACCTCAGTATGAAGATTTACCTTTTTGAATGCTTGCTGTCAGACTTTTCCTTGTTGGTCCTCTTTGGAGTCATCTTTTGAGTGATCAGGCTTGTGCCCTGTGGATCCTGGCTGTCCGTCAATAGTGTTGTTTTTGCGACCGGCGGTTGTTTCCTAAAGTAAGGGTCAACTATTCAGGATGTATAGGCAAACAGCAAATGGCATTACTATGTGGTAGAATGGATCAACTATCGTAATTTTGCAATTTCTCTTGTAAAAAGAGTATCTCAGGTTTTCGTAATGAAGTATTTGAATGTTACCATGCTTATACTACCGTGAATCGCACATCTGTCCCATCTTTTGCTGGGTTTCCTATTCATATGGAACAAATATATGCGATTCACGGCAGTTTAGCCTATACAGATTACTAGGTATTTGACATCGTTATATAGCATTTATATTACAAAATTAGGTTAATACCACCATCATTGGGGCTTAATGTAGCCTGTTGATGAAGTAAACAATAAACAATAAACAATGATATCATATAAAATGTGAATAACATGAGTAAACTTTGACATCAAGATACTCTTTATCATATCATTAGGCGCGCAAACTGAATAGGCAATTAGGTTCCTTTTATCTTTATGGATAATATTAAAAAATGTATAAATCATAATCCCTTGATAGAAAGAGCTCTTAACCAATCATCATCATAATATGATATATATATATTATATATAATAGCCCTGTTTGTCTGTCCGGTGACTAGCCAACCAGACGCAGCACGCGGGGAAATTCTCACAAAAAAATCATATATATAATAGCCCTGTTTGTCTGTCCGGTGACTAGCCAACCAGACGCAGCACGCGGGGAAATTCTCACAAAAAAAAAATATTTGACACTTAAATTCTTTTTTACTATTGTACGTTGAATTGAGGACTGGACCCGACGGTTTGAAATCGCCGGTCCATCTAATCGACGTTGAAATTGTCGGTCGATGAAAGAGTGAGAGAGCTACACGGCATGCCCTTTGAATTTCTATTCACTGCTCGCATCGGCGTAAAGCATATGGAAGATCCTTGCACTGTTCTGCACTTTCATCGCTGTTTGTTTTGATTAATTTTGACAGCTGTCCCACGTGCTTTTGCTGCCGACTCTGAGCTCGGCTGGGCGTCGCGACGTGTCGAAGGGTAGAGTACGAAGGTTTTGCAAGTGAAAATATTTGCAAGAAAATTTGAAATATTTATAAACAGTTTCGATAGACGGAAAATGTGATCTACTGAGATTTAAATACATTTTGCACATGCATTGTGCCAGGTATTATGCATTTACAATTACATAGCTTCATTTCAAACAATAATTAAAATATTTGTAATAGCATCTGCATCAGTCGAATGCAAGGACATTCTCTCTAGATTTGAACGGTGATTTGAAACAACATAAGGCAAAATTTCGTTGGAATCCATCCTTCGACCAAATCCACAATATCAGATGCAGAAAACAAAACCAGTGACAACCTTAGAAAACCAGACACAGCATTTGATGAAAAAATCACAGACAACAGACGTTGAAAATTTGGATTTTTTTAAATTCAGAAAATAATCTATCACCCTTAAGAATTGAAAATAAAAATTGCCAAATTGCCAAATCGACTTCGCGTCTACTTCCCTCTGCACGGCTGGTATCAAGAATGATGATGCACCCCAAATTGTTCTATTCGCCAACACACAGAGGGGCATGTCGACGCAGTGCCGACGCCTGCCCCAGCCTTGACGAGGACCTGCCTGGCTCGGGGGCTCGTAGCCTGCCTGGGTGAGGCTGAGTGTCCGAAGCGGTGTAGATACTGTCTTAAGCAACCATGGCCTGTAAGGACCTGGGTCAGGTGGAAAGTGATTTCCCCATGGCGCCTCTTGACCCACGTACCTATCTCCTATCTCAATATGCATCATACCGGTGATGACGCAAAGTGCATCGTGCGACACGGTACGGTACGCGGTCGCAGCTCTTAGGCACACGAGCCTATACGTACCTTCTAACTTCGTTCTGTAGCAGTTTATACGCAGGGCCGTGCCCCAATACCTCAGTATGGACAGAGCGACACTAGCGCGCTTGCTGGCATAAACCGCAAAGCTATTGGACATCATCCGGGACAATGCCATATGCCACTATAGCTGTGGAGGCACGCTTGCAGGCGTAATTGACGTGGCTACCAAAAGTGAACTTATCGTCGATCATTACCCCCAAGAGTTTGATGGAGCGTTCAGAGGTGACCGCGTAGTTGCCTACCCTTATCACCGCTTGTTGCCTGACTTTCGGTTGTTAACAACAACCACTTCAGTCTTAATGGTGAACCAGTTATAACTTCCTGGAACTCCACAATTACGATCGAGTGGGCTGCAGTCAACTTCACCTCTTCGATCGATTCGCCGTAGACCTCCAGCGTAATATCATCAGCGAAGCCGACGATTACCACACCCACCGGGAACTTCAACCTCAAGACACCGTCGTATTTATTTATTGATGAAATTCATGTAACTTAAGATATGTACTGCCGCTAACCGCAAGTCGAGCACATCTGTATATGGAGGCCCATATACAGATGTGCTCGACTTGCGGTTAGCGTCAGTGTATATCTTTTTGCCTTTCTCGTATACTAAGTACACGGTAAAGGCTATATGATCGCTCCAAAAACAAACTTTTTATAGAAGGCCCGGAGACCCATAGTGTTATATACCGATCGACTCAGCTCGACGAATTGAGGTGATGTCTGTGTGTGTGTGTGTGTGTGTGTGTGTGTGTGTGTGTGTGTGTGTGTGTGTGTATGTGTGTGTGTCTGTGCGCACCAACCCAAAAAAAAAATGTCACTCATTTTCCGGGTACTTATCCTCAACCGATTTACTCGCAACATTCGACGCAGGATACTCTACCATTGTTTCCTATTGAAAATTGGTCAGATCGGACTATGGGCTCGGAAGTTATGGCCAAAATACTACTTTTTTTTATAGAAAAAATGTCACTCATTTTTTAGGCACTTATTCTTAACCGATTTACTCGCAACAGGTTGCATTCGACGCAGAATACTCTACCATTGTTTCCTATTGAAAATTGGCCAGATCGGACTATGGGCTCAAGAGTAATGGCCAAAATACTATTTCTATAATGCACGAGAAAGGCACCATCACCGCTAGGTGGATTAATCAGGGTTTTTAGTGTTACAATTCGGTATTTGGCTTAGACATTACTACATCATTATCTTACTACTATTCTCTATGTTCTCTTTAACTGTATTAACCCGGCTACTGGAAACTTTGCAGGAGATCTTTCTTGAAGTGTTTTTTGGAGTGAGATAGTTTAATAGAGGTTGGCAAACTATTCCAGCTTACAATGCTCCTAACAAAGAACGATTGGCCGTAGTACGAAGAGCTATGTTGAGACACTCTAAAGCTTCTCGTTCGAGTTCCTCTCAAAGGTTCAAGCCAAGATTTATTTATGTACAGGTTATCCGACTTCGTCAGAAGATGGGAATAACCAGCGCGGGTGGGGGAACATACATGTTCAGTGCAAAACGTAAACAAACGAGCATAAATTCCATACAAAATCCAAAGATGGCCTAGTTGGGATATTGACAATTGGATAACCTGTACATAAAAATCTTGGTTCAAGCTTTTCATAAAGATAATGAGGTGTAGAAGTTTTTATTGTTTTAAACATATTCATACATGACCGGTATCTATAAAATTTTACAAACGGGAAACCAATTAAATATTTCTGCAAGTGTGATACATGTGAATAACGATAAAAATTGTAAGCATAACGGATGCAAGCATTTAAAGTAACTCTAAGTTCATCGATCGAGACTCTCAACGCGTTGGAATATATAAACACCATAGATAAAGTGTGGTAGAATTAGTGACTTAAATAATCGCAGTATTGTTCTGGAGTCGTAATGTTTGGTTGTCAAGTTGCTTTTGAGACAGCCATAAATTTTTGAGCATTGCATATTAATGGAGTCCCAATCTAAACTACTTGTAAAAACAATTCCCAAGCTAGTGGCACGAGTCGCATACATAATTTCTACATCATCAATAAGTATTCTAGGAGGATGTAGAGAAATTTTCCAAATCTAGATATCAACATTGCTTTTGTTTTATCAGAATTGATTGGCAGAAGGTTTTCCTTAGACCATTGCATTAGTTTACAAAGATCACGGTTCATTAAATGACCAATGGTAGACAGTTTAGTATTATTTTGTGGAAATATAAATCTGTGCGTCATCAGCAAAAAAAGATGTACAGTACAGTAGTCCAACACACTATAGGCAGATCGTTGATGTAAAGTGAAAAAAACATAGGTCCAAGAACCGAGCCTTGTGGTACCCTGAAACAGTTGCTTTAAAATCGGACAAGATATCATTGCAGAATACCGCTTGTCTGCGGTCTTTGTCTTGTAAACAGTAAACAGATAGAATTTGGTATGGAGGTACAATGAAATCTCTTTTATTATTCCTTCCTTAACTGCAAAACAAGTCGTGGTACAAAACATCTAAAAATTATTTGTTGGTTTTTGACCTAGCTTTCATATTGATGCGATGAGTAGTTGATGAGAACGAATGATTTGTCCATACAAGGAAATTCATTTTACTTTAAATGTTGTGGCGCCATCTCTTTCAAACAGCACCTTTGTCTTTACCTTATTGTAGTCCACATATTGTAATGACTTAGGCTTTGGTCCGATTCGTGAATTAAAATCGAATTAAACTTAAAAGTGACAGTTCAAAAATTTCGCAGAGCAAGATTACTTTTGACAGATATTGAATCATTTTTGATAGATGTTTTGTTCGTCATGCTGGGTAGCACCAGCCATTCTTATGAGCGGGAGATTTCATAATTTCCGAACTGTCACTTTTAAGTTTAATTTGATTTTAATTCACGAATCGGACCAAGGCCTTAGGCTTTGGTCCGGTTCGCCAATTAAAATCAAATTAAACTTAAAAGTGACAGTTCGGAAATTATGAAATCTCCCGCTCATAAGAATGGCTGGTGCTACCCAGCAAGACCAACAAAACATCAGCCCGGTGGCATCCCTATCTCGCAAAATAGATTTATTTTGCAGTCAACATTGCGCGACCGCATCCCACTGTGTTCTGTGTTCTGTGTTCTGTGTTCTAATGAAAATCAAATGTGATGTTTGTAAACAAAACACATACTATCATGAATTTTATACTGATATGTTGGCTACAAAAACATGGCGTTGTGCCACCCATCTGCAAAACATCTATCAAAAATGATTCAATATCTGTCAAAAGTAATCTTGCTCTGCGAGCAGGGAAATTTTTGTACTGTCACTTTTAAGTTTAATTCGATTTTGATTCACGAATCGGACCAAAGAAAAGATATTTTAGTTACTAGATAAAGATTGTCGCTGTCGTCGCTGTCCGGAACATCTTTTGCTGGCGAGGATAGGGGAGCTAAATGTCAAAGAAGGAAAATCCATACGATTTGACAGGTACGTACCACACATGTTTCGGACAGCAGAACAAAGGGAACCGAAGCGACAATCTTTATCTAGTAACTAAAATATCTTTTGACCAAAGCCTTATTGTTTCTAGTTTCATTGGTCACAGCCAACTTAATGAAAAAGAAATAGTAGGAAAATAATTCCGAGATTTCATTATAAACAAGAAAATAATCACTTGAAATTCAATGACACTGCATTCATATTCATAAGCATTTCATAGTAGAGAAAATATAGCGAACCATCTTTAGTATAATCGTTAGACGTTGGTGTTTATTCATACCGTCGATTTAACATACAATGACCTCTCAAAGAGAATCAGTCAGTCATCCACCAGCAGCAGCAGCATCCCATCAACAGCAACACCCACATCGGCATTCAGCAGCAGCAACAACATCCCATAGGATCCCAGCAACATACTTTTAGGAAGGACAAGAATCATGGAGATTTAGGAGTGGATTCATGGATATGCAAAGAACAAGGAATATGAGATCACACAGGACAGGTTCGATGCTTGTAAAGTTTTGACTTTAGGGTGGACGGATTGATGGAAATAATTAGGATCGGAATCATAGGAGCAATCGTTAAGATCGGAATCATAGGAGCAATCGGTAGGATAGAATATCTTTAATGGGTAGGGTTTTTACTAAGTGCAGCAATCTGTTGAAGCAAATTAATTGCTGATACTTTCTCCGAGATTTTCGTAAACAACACCGTTCCGAGTGGTAACATTTCCAGGTGTCCCAGCTTCTTTTGCTTGATAGCTTCGGTTCGAATTCGTCTAGCGTTCTCAGTAAGGTTCTCGTTGACATAAATACGATTACCACTGTCGAAGCAGATATCACGAAGGCAAGGCGAACGTTTGGAGAGGTACAACCGGTAGAACTCATTTGTACATGACGTTCCATAACACCGGACCCAGTATGGAACCTTGTGGAACCCCTGAGGTTATGTCAACGCACTTCCGCCCCGCCTCCGTGTCGTATACCAGTAGCTTCCGAGAATCTTGTACAGGTACTGGGAATTCAAAGACGCAGGAGCGCATCTGCATTAGCTCACGTCGAGAGTCACTACTGCACAATAGCGAACTCCCTCCTCTTACGCTGGATAGCTATTTTCGCGGATTTGGTAACCGACAAGATAGCGTCTACGGTCGACTTACCTTTCGGAAGCCAAGCTGGTTACTCGATACGCAACCTCCGTGCGTATCAACAACCTCTTGAGAATAATCGGGAGCCTCAGCAATGGCCGCTTTGATGGCCAGGTTCGGAATACCATCCGGTCCTGTCGACTTACTCACACTAAGGGACTGTGCAATTCCCGCAAGTTACTCTTCCCTCGTCGGCCACCCTGGCCCCTGGCAGCTCCACAAAGTGAGGCCAGGGACTTGGGTCATGATGTGGGAAGAGCCCCGCGATGATCCTCTCCAGCATCTCTGGAGACCGCTCTGTAGGGGCTTTGCCCCACGTGTCTTGGCCATTACGACCCTATAGGCGTCACCCCATGGATTCGCTTTGGCACTTTGACACAGGCTCTCGAAGCAGGCTTTTTTGCTTGATCTAATCTCAGTCTTCAGAGCGACTCTAGCAGCCACGAACGCCACCCGTCGTTCAACACGCTCCTCTTCTGTGCGTGCTCGCTGCATCCGCCTCCGTGCCGGTGGTCTCCCGTTCCTAGGGTGAACTTTACTAGGCATGGTGGCATCGCATGCACGCGAGAGTACTGTTACCAGCTGCTCGCTACTCCGACTGAGAGTATTGTGCTCGCGGCGGAGCGCTTCCTTAAACACCTCGTCGTCGAAGTACGATGTCTTCCACATACGAGGGCTAGGCCTCACCCCTTCTTCCGTCCGCTGAATGCTGGTCGTATAGTCGATACTGTAGCAAACCGCCAGGTGGTCGCTGTGAGTGCAGCCATCATCTACCCTCCAGTTCGAACTACTCGTTTGGCCAGGGCTCCAGAACGTGACGTCGATAATCGACTCGGCCCCGTTCCAGCTGTAGGTACTTTTGGAACCGACATTAGCCAAGTCCACATCCAACATGGCCAGTGATTCCAGCAGGATCTGCCCCCGTTGATTCGTGGATCGGCTTCCCCATTCCACGGGCCAAGCGTTGAAGTCCCCCGCTACCACCACCGGCCTACAAAATCAGTTTTTATTTCTGCAGCTCGGCAAAATCCGCACAGCCGTGTGCCCAGCAAATAAAAAACTGATATCCCGTCAAAAATGAGGTTTGTTAGCTGCGTTGCGGCAAATTTTTTGCTGATTTTTCAGCAACTTTGACAGAAATCTCGGCAAAAACATGTTTGTTGGGGGAACGGCTGTGTGAATCTCGGTAAAAGATAATTATTTTGCTGAGACCCCGGTAAAAAAAATAGTTTGTACGCCCCATCAAGTAAACCGTCAAACAATCTAGTATTCGACCGAACTGCTCGATCGACCAGCGAGGAGGCGCATAGCATAGCTGCAGAAGAAGACCCTGTTGATTTTGGCAATGACGAAGCCCTCGTGTATCGAAGACACCAACTCTTGGACTGGGTATTTCCCGTTGTCCATATCGCCGCCATTTTAGACCCATCGGTGACCCAATAACCGTTCCTGGCGGGTACCCGGTAAGGATCTGCTATGATGGAGATATCCGTCCCCCATTCAGCATATGTCTGACACAGCAGTTGCTGGGCTGCATCACAGTGGTTCAGGTTTAGCTGCGTTACCCGCACTGTGATTTTTTGGCAGCACGCTTAAACGCCGGGGACTTTGAACCCCCATGGGGTGCTTTCCAGGCACTTGAAGCAAACTTCGGGTTGTTCGTCCACAGGGCACACCGACCACCCCACCTTGACGCTCCCTAACCGACTACCTTGGAGGCGTCCGCTGCAGATAGCCGAACTAATGCTACCTGTGTCCTGCCGGACCTTTCCATAGCCGAACGGCTGTGGTGGACGCCTCCACTTCACACTGTCGCCGCAGTGCCGTGACGAGATGTGTGTGTGTGTGTGTGTGTGTGTGTGTGTGTGTGTGTGATTGTGTGTACGCGTGTGTGTATGTACAAATTTGTAGACACACTTTGGGAATTTGGCGTTCTCCGAATACTCGCTACAGCATCCATTCGACGGGAATCCTGACCATTGTTTGTTATTGGAAATTGGCCAGATCGTTATGGCCAAAATACTATTTTTCAAAATACTATTTTCTTTTTTTGCACGAGAAAGGCCCCTCTAAGGGTCACGTAATTTATAAAAAACCCAGATTAATCCACCTAGCGGCGATGATGCCTTTCTCGTGCATCGTAAAATGTACTGAAAAAATCACATAGGAAAGGTCAAAAAAGCACTTTAGGGGATAGATCGCATATTTTCTATCATTTTGCATGTTTTTGCATTAATTACTATGCATTCCCACCATTCTTGAAAAAAAATTTTTTTTTCGATTTTGAAATTTTTTTTCCAAGGGGGGACCCTTGGGAAAAAACAATGATTTTTCAATAATTCCGAAATGCAATGTCCGATCAGGCCAATTTTCAATAGCAAACAATGGGACCGCATTCCCCGTCGAATGCGACTTGTTGCGAGTAAATCGGTTAATGCTAAGTTCCAAAAAGTGTGTCTACAAAATTTGTACACATACACACATACACACACACATACATACATACACACAAACAGACATCACCTCAATTC
Source organism: Armigeres subalbatus (assembly GCF_024139115.2). Lineage (NCBI taxonomy): Eukaryota > Metazoa > Arthropoda > Insecta > Diptera > Culicidae > Armigeres > Armigeres subalbatus. The sequence continues at coordinate 152,176,132 of NC_085141.1, forward strand.
GTCGAGCTGGAGTCGATTGGTATATAACACTATGGGTCTCCGAGCCTTCTGTCAAAAGTTTGGTTTTGGGCAAATTATAGCCTTTACGTATACTTAGTATACGAGAAAGGCAAAAACACAAAAACTTTAGAAAACACCTCGAGGAATTGTTCCAGAACTTCTTAAAAAAAAACTTTATGGCTTGTTTGGAAATTCCTTCAGAAATTTCTTAAGGGGCACCTTAGAAAATTTCTTGACAAAATCACACGGAATTACCTTCGTGAAATACTTTGGAAATTTCTCCAGAAACGCTTTTGGCAGGAATTTTTGCCTTTGGGAATTTTTTTTGGGAAATTTATTTAAGAATTCTGTAGGAATTTAGTTTTTATTTCGGTAATTTCTTCAAAGAAACTTTAGAAAACTTCTTGAGAATAATTGTTTTTAGAAATTCCTTGAAAACCTCCTCCATGGGTTTCTTTGATAATTCCTTTAGAAAATCGTCCGCTAATACAGTTGTGCGCATCTATGCCATAGCCGTGCGCCATCATGCGCACCACTCGCGATGCAGTTGCGACATTCGTAAATGGGAGAAAATGCGATTGTCGCGAGAGCTCAGTTCGGTTTTCAACTGGATCTACAATACTAGAACACTGGTTGCACTGTAGCTTATTTAAGTATTTTCAAGAATGCTTTAAGAAACTTAATTGGGTCATATGGTAGTGTATGTATGTATGTATAGTACCGGTACTTTGGATGCTAGGTCCAAGCAAACTAGATGTTGATCACGCGAACAGCAGCGACATTACCAATCTTATACTTTTTAATCAACTGGTAAGAGAGCATCCATAAATTACGTAAAGCTCACAGGGGGTGGGGTTGCCGAAAGTGTGACAATACATATAAAAATTTCAGATGCTTCATACAAAAAGTGTGACATAGGGGGGGGGGGGGTTAAAAACTGTCAATTTTTGCGTTACTTAGAGACGTTACGTAATTAATGGATCTTCCCTAATACAGTTGTTGCAAAAGTACAAGATTGCTATTGTCGCTTCTGTTCGCGTGACCTACACCTAGTTTTTTTGGAACTTGCAGCCAAAGTACCGGTATTATAAGTGTCAAACAGATGTTGGTGAAGCAACGCAACATGCACTAACCTTAACCATTTCCTTCCCATGCACTATGGGGAATTCTCACACACATGGGCGGTCAAAATATGTTTTCAATGAGAACTGTTTCTATGCAACAGGTATTATGGGAAGGAATATTTTCGAGAACCGTTTTTTAACCTTTTGAGGCGTGGTTGACCTTTCGAAAAATAGCACTCGCAAAAAAAAACAAATGAAAAAATTTCCAGTGATTTTTTTTTGTTGATTTCCAATACAACTTGCATAAAATAGCAAAAAAAAAACCTATTTCCAGTAATAATGTTGTTCATTTTCTAATCTTTGTTTCAAATTTGATTGTAGCGTTCTCGTAAAAGCGCAAATATGCGCAAGCTAATCACTCACTAGAAGGTGCTACTAGGGTTATATTTAAATCCCCCATCTACAGATAAGTGGACATTTGGGAACATTAGGTTTGCAGGACCATTTTTTAACAAAAAATAATGATAAATAAAGTTTTTCTTCTACAACTTTTTGATATTAAACTTCGCGTGCAAAACAAATTAATCTATCAGAAAGCTAAAATGTTATGCTTTGAAATGGTATATGAAACCTTATATTTGGAGAAAAATTGACTTCATAACATACAAATCAAAAGAAGTAATGATTTTTTTATTTTTTAAGACATTTAAGGCATGCGTTTATAAAATAAGTGGTTCCTAATGTGAAAAAATCTATGTAGGCCAAACAAAAAGATCATTAGATATAAGGTTCAAGGAACATATGGCGGAAATGAGTAAGGTGAGAAGAGAAAACGATAAGGGATTACATTACGAATTTAGATCTAAGGTAGCAGAGCATGTGTATAAGGAAAATCACCCAATTACGGCATCAAATATTAAAATCTTAAGAAATGTCTCTTCCCCATGGAAACTCGATGTAGCTGAGAGTTTGGAAATCTACCGACAGGTACAAACAACGCTGTTGACTAAGGATCAGCGAAACGGCAGCTCTTGGCTCTTCAAGTAATAAGTAGGCAATTAAGATTAGATTGGGTAGTTGGGTACCTAGAGTAGTATAAATAGTGTAAGTTGCGATTGTTTTCTTCAAGTCGAGTCAAGTACGAGACACTGAAGACGACCACACAGTTGTGGTCGAAATACGTATCTGCAACGATATCGAAAATAATTGGTGGAATTAAGTGGAGAGTACTTAATTCGTCTTAGACAACTGATCGACCGGTCAAGATAACATTTTAAATAATTTTAATAGAAACTGAACTCGTTTGAGTTATGATTTTACCATTACATCAGAACAACTCTACTAGGCTCCTTTGATTCATAAGACCATTGAAACTTGATTGTTGGCTCCACCTTGACCGACCAAGGAAAAATAATTTGTATGTTTGTATCAATGACAAAACCATGATTAATCCACCTAGCGGTGTTGGTGCCTTTCTCGTGCAAAAAAAATACTAAACAATATGAGTGGGTGTTTTTTAGCGTGTTTTGCGCATAAAAAAATAGTAGTTTGGCAATAAATTCTGATCCCATAGTTCAATCTGGCCAATTTTCAATAGGAAACAATGGGACAGGATCGACAGTCAAATGGAACTTGTTGTGAGTAATTCGGCCAATGCTATGTTTCAAAAAGTGTGTCTACAAAATTTTGTACACATACACACACACACATACATACTGAGGGGGCAGCAGGGACTTTGTCCAAGGGCTTGACGACCCTCCCATGGCCACTGCGAGTTAGATAGGGACCATCGTCCCTAACCCCTAATCCCAAGGCGTCAAGCGACCCGTGCCGATGCATGGCCAGGGGGGTGAAATAATGAGCTAGGCCTTTAACGGAGCCTATGGGGTACCTGGGCACCCTCCACAGTAATTGTCCCTTACCGCGTCATGCTGGGCTCTGGCGTGGTGGACCTCTTTTCCGAGCAACTCGTGGGACCAAAATGGAAAACCAAGTCAATTCTTCAATTAGTGGTAGTAGTGTAGGCGACAACCCCTTCGCAAGAGGTGGGTTGTTCAGGTCTCCGCCTAGGAGGCCAGAGGCAATAGTCGGCAGCTCAGTGCGCAGCGCCAGCGTGGGTCACTCAACCTTCCTCTCGGCTAGAAAAACGCCGGTAGGGGTTATTGACGGCCCATGGCTTGTGGAGGCGATGAACCGCAAACGCGATGGGCTTTCGGCCTTCGAGGTGGCGACGGAACAGCTGGACGCCATCATCGACTTTGCGTCATCGAAGCAAAATATCAGCAAGGACCTCAAGAGAAGCTTGCAGAAACTTCGAAAGTCGATGCTGGACGCCAAGCTGGAAAGGGCGGTCGGGACGGCCAAGTGTATACCCGTGAAATCGGTGGAGTCGAGGTCTACCCAGACTGAGGTCCAAGGATTCGTGGACTCGGGCAAGGTCGAATCGACCGAAGGCGTGCCAGCGAAGACGGTGGTGCCAAAGTCTACCCAGACTGAGGCTCAAGTATTTGCGGGTACGTCGGGGGTGACTGTTCCAACGGAGCAGACACAAAAACGGGGGAGACAGTCTCCAGGGGATGAGCTTCTGGGGCCGCTCCAAAACGCGGAAGTTACTACTCCGAACAAGGGTAGTGGGGCTGGGAAGCTGAACCCCGGCCAGGTACCTCCAAAACCGGGGGAGGAAGGACCTCAGGAAAGACGGTGGCAAGGGGTTACGGCAGGCTAAAAGTTCTCAGCCGCACCAGACCAGGGAAATAGAGGGGGATGACGCCTCCTGGACCCTGGTCAAGAACAAGAGGAAACCGAAGACGTCAAGGGCCGAAAAGAAGGCCCAGGCAGATGAGGGTAGCAAGAAGTCTAGGGTAGGCGCCAATCACTCCAGGGGCGATGCCCTAGTCATCACGGCGGACGAGGCTAAGTACTCGGACGTCTTGAAGGCGATAAGGAGTAACGTCAAGCTTGGTGAACTCGGCGCCGACGTACGTCGAATAAGACGTACCCGGATGGGCGAGATGATCCTCGAGCTGAAGCGGGCGTCTTGCTAAAGGGCGCCGCCTACAATAAGTTGGCGGAGGAAGTCTTAGGCGAGACGGTCAAGGTGAGGCACTCACGACGGAGGTGAATCTGGGGTTAAAGACCTGGACGAGATCACCGAAGTCGAAGAGCTCGTCACGGCACTGCGGCGACAGTGTGAAGTGGAGACGCCCACCGCAGCCGTTCGACTACGGAAAGGTCCGGCAGGGACGCAGGTAGCATTGGTTCGGCTATCTGCAGCGGACGCCTCCAAGGTAGTCAAGTTAGGGAGCGTCAAATTGGGATGGTCGGTATGCCCTGTGCGCATATACGAGCAACCCGAAGGTTGCTTCAAGTGCCTGGAACCGGGGCACAAGCAATGGGACTCCAAAGGCCCTGACAGAAGCCGGCTCTGCCGACGCTGCGGATTAGAGGGGACATAAGGCACAATGCTGCACGAACCCTCCCAATTGTTTGATTTGTTCCAGCAAAGCTGTGAACAGCAAGCACCCGTAGAAGTTCGATGTGCCCGGTGTTTAAACGTGCTGCAAAATCAAAATTCAGGTAACGCAGCTGGCTTGGTCGGCCTCGTCCGAGTGTTTGGTGTGCGCAGGTTTAGAGGAAACGGCGGAACACGTGTTGTTCGTGTGCCCACGTTTTCGCGCAATGCGTGACCACATGCTTGCCACATGTGGTCTGGACACTACCCCGGACAACCTAGTTCGGAGGATGTGTAAAGATGAAGTTGGCTGGAACGCCGTTTTATTGGCTATCGCCCAAAACGTCTCGGAGCTATATAGAAGGTGGCGCGTGGACTCAAGGATGGCTAGTTCAGGCGCAAATAAGAGGTGGTCCAAGGGATCGGAGTCGGCTTCATGGGTCATACCGGTGGTCATGCTCTGTGGTCGAACTCGATCCTTTTTTACAGAACAAGTGGCTGCGCGAAGAACAACATGGTATCGGCGCTTTCGCGGCGTTGGTCAACCGGGCGGGTTCCGAGCCCGAGGACGGAAAGGGGTCCTCGTCAAGGCTGGGACAGCACGTTAACTTTCACCTACTCAGTGACTGAGTAAATTGTATTGCTCTCTCTTTCTATCCCACAGAAATTTTACTCAATTTCCGTCAAAAGCAGGACAACTCAAAACTATGAGTAATCCTGCTTTTGACGGAAATTGAATAAAATTTCCGTGGGAAGAAGAGAGACGGCAATACAATTTTACTCAGTCACTGAGTAGGTGAAAGTTAGCGTGAGGCGTAAGCACCGCGTCGGCAAGTCCCTCTGTGTGCTGGCGAATAGGCCCTATCGCAGAAAGGTCAATTTGGGGTGCACGCGGCATCATCATTCTTGATACCAGTCGTGCAGAGGGAAGCAGGCGCGAAGTCGACCCTGCCCACCTTCCGAGGACATAGGGCGTGGTAAGGCCACCTGGAAAGCCGGCAACGCGCTGGCACGATACCATGGTGTTCTTCTAAAAAAGCGAGTTACGATGTTCGGTGCTGCAAGGATACGCAGCTAACCTCGAGGGTGCGTTGTGCACTGGCCCCCCTTTGAAGCATTACTTTCTGGTTGTACCGAAGGGACTATGGAAGCAGCGGCAATGGAAACGGTTTAGCGGGTCGGTAATGTAGTCCTGCCTCCCTCGGTGATCCCTAACCCCGCACTTCCTGGTCAACCCAGGATGTCTGTTGATCAGATTCCCCCTCCATTGTTTAGGAAGAAAAAAAAAACACAAACAGACATCACCTCAATTCGTTGAGCTGAGTCGATTGGTATATAACACTATGGATCTCCGAGTCTTCTACCAAAAGTTTGTTTGTTGAGTGATCATATAGCCTTTACGTATATGTACTTAGTATTCGAGAAAGGCAAAAAAATCCAACATTAGATAAAAACCAATTGATAGCTTACTGTTTACCGAAATTCTTGAAAATCTGTTATTTGCGTATACATTTTATCTCTAGAAAATTGGATTTGGCGTGTTTGGCGCAGAAGGGTATTGACATTTTGCCTTTCTTGTACAACAAAGTTTTATCGAAAAGCTATATTATCACTCCAAAAACGAACTTTTGATAGGAGGCCCGGAGACCCCTAGTGTTATATACCAATCGACTCAACTCGACTCTTACTAATTGATGTCTAATAACTCTGTATCTTAATATGTAATGTGTGTGTGTGAGTATGTGTGTATATGTGTACAAATTTTATAGACACACTTTTTGCAACTTTGCATTGTCCGAATTACTTGCAACAGGTTTCATTCGACGGGGAATCCTGTTCCATTGTTTGCTATTGAAGATCAAACTATGGGATCAGTAGTTTTGGACAAAATACTATATTTTATGTCCAATTCACGCTAAAAAGTACTCAATTATATTTTTAGTATTTTTTGCACGAGAAAGGCATCAATACCGCTACAGTGACCTGCATAATAAAAAGCCCATTTGCCGTTTTTCATACAAAATGGTCAACTTTGGAGATCTAGATCTCGATTGCGTGTGAACCAATTTCGCTGAAAGTTTGACCAGAGCTCAGATATAACTTGAATTTTACCACCTAAAGGCCCAAACGTAATACAACGGAACGGACGGAAAATTTGACAGAAAATATATGGGCTAACTGTCAAATTTTCCGTTTCCGTCGCCGTTCCGTTGTATTGCGTTTGGGGCTTAAGTTTCGACCATATTGATTCATAGGGTTAAAAATTATCGCGCTAATATTGCGCTGTTCACACTAAAACGAACAACACAGTTTGAAAGTGTGACGGTTCCAAACTGTGATCAAAAGTGTGACGGAGTCGATTACAATGGATTTTGACATCGATAAATGTCAGACGAAAGTAGACGGTGTGAGAACTATAGATAGTAGAATCTATAAATGAGCGAAAGCATGGCTGAGTCGATTTTGTTGCTCGTGCACACGCGCATATGACGTCACAGCCCTTAACGTTTCCATTGAAATCGTGACGTCATGCTCGTTTGGAGACACGTTTGACAGTTCGTTTGGAGACAGAGGATTTATCTTCGCTCATCTATATATTCCACTATCTATAGTGAGAACTAGAAATACTAGAATAAGAGATCGGCGAAGACGCCATCTTGTTTCCAATTGAACCGTCAAAAGCGGTTTCAATTCGACTTGTTTACTTTTTGCTTCCATAAGCAAGCAAAAAGTTCAAGTGCTGACAGTGTTATTTTCACGATTTCATGCATTTTCATACGTTGCCATTTCTACAGTTTTTCTACAGCCGGTCTCTGGTTATAGGGTTGCTAGTGAGAACCATGTGCTTTTGTTTTGAACATTTTCTTCTGACACTTTCGCATTTTGCAACTTCTTGCATTTTCTCCTTCTAAATAATAGCCAAGGTTGCCAGTTGTGCAGTTTTCATAAATATTTCCTTCACAAAATAATATTTTTTAGAGGTATTCAAGAAAAAGAATTCGGCAACTGTGCACACACAATTGGGCTTATTCTACGAGTGGAGTGACGTGAGATTGCTCGAATGACGTGAGAAGAGTCGTATAGCCCCATTTGAATAACATGGTCACCTCACGTGAGAATTGTTAAAATCGACTCACCTCACGTCACTCGACTCGTAGAATAAGCCCAAATACAAAAGTGTGATTATCGAAGTGCATCGATAATCCATGTTTTCAAAACAAACTGTAATACCAAAACGATTTTTTTTTTTGGCAAAAAGAATTGATTTTATAATATCTTAGAAAACTACAACTTTTAGTGTACAAGTATATTCCGCAAACTTTTGTATTGTCAAAATACGCCTTTTGATGAATAAGTCATCAGTTTACAATCTATAGAATTCAAGATATTTAAAAATAATTTTTGCCAAAAATTCATTTGAGTATTACCGCAATATTTTTTGCCCCATGAATTAATATGGTCGAAACTTAGGTGTGGTAAAATTCAAGTTATATCTGAGCTCTGGTCAAATTTTCAGCAAAATTGGTTCACACGCAATCAAGATCTAGAGCTCCAAAGTTGACCATTTTGTATGAAAAACGGCGAGTGGGCTTTTTATTATGCCGGTCACTGTATGTGGTTTAATCGGGGTTTTATATTATACTCGTAAGAGCACCTCCACGGGAGTCCCCATCTGGGTCCCTATCGCTATTTCCGGGCCCTTTATAGAGACTCACTTTTACACCGGAGGTATCTAAACAGGAATGTAAAATAAGAACGCAACTTAAAATTTGCCGCGAGTTTCCAAATTTAGCGCCCCATACTGGGTTGCTAAATTTCCATACAGGGTTGTTATTTTGTGAAACGTCACTTTGGTATTGATAAAAAAATGCCGAAAATCTGTTTTTCTTTCGCAGAACAATTCCGACGTAAATTAAATAACAAGGGAATTATTCAGTTTTTTGCATTTAGTGCCCCAGAAGAAATTACAGTAAAATATCATGCTATAGACGAATCCAAGTAAAAATAAGAAGAAGACACACGACGGTGTTAACTTTGACAGATCCTACTGCACAGCATAGGAAGATCGTTTTAAAATGCTTGTAATAAATTCTAGACAAAATGTAATTAAAATCTGATTGAAGCATGATACGGAAAAAGTTCTGAACTGTATGATAGATACATTTTTGGAAAATATTCCAAAAATTGAGATAAGCTTCCGAATATGTAATTCAGAACTTTTTCCGAACCCTACATTATTTTTTTTTTTTAATCTTTATTTAGGTGTTTTTTTAATTCTAGATTAAGTTCAACACCGGATGGAAAGAAGCTTGAGGAGCCCCCTTCGCGGTCCAACCAAGGGTACCGCCACGATGCCTATTTGTGTCTGATGAAAACCCTACATTAATCAGATTTTAATTACAATTTGTCTAGAATTTATTATAAGCATTTTAAAATGATCTTCCTATGCTGTGCTGTAGGATCTGTCAAAGTTAACACCGTCGTGTGTCTTCTTCTTATTTTTACTTGGATTCGTCTATAATGAGGATCGATGCGCAATGGCACTCGCTAGAACCCGAAACTTTCATGAGTTTTCGTGAAAGAAAATTCTGTTTTTATTTTGAAAGTTATTCCAAGGAGGAGGTCTTCCAGAAATCCTCAATCCCTTCAAGTAGTTCCTCCAGAAAATCGTCATCGGTGACATGAACTCTGTCGCTCTGATAGGAAGAGAGGAAATGTATAGACCAGTCATCGGACCGGATAGTCTGCATACCGTATCGAACGACAACGGCCAACAATGCATAAATTTTGCAGCCTCTCGCGGAATGGTAGGGCGAAAAGGGCGATAAGCTGGATTGTAGCAACTACCGCGCAATCACATTGCTGAACGCCGCACCTAGGGGTATTTTTGCAATCTAGCCGGAATAAATTATGTTATCTCTCAAACTTCTATATTTCACCTTATTTTATGATACTGTGATGATAGTTTAGCTGAAATATCAGTTTTCTTTTTTTCACTTTTTGACCCATGTGCTTTACCCTTTAAAACCCTGAAAAACATTGATAATTTCAATTAATTCGTTCTCGTCATCGCTTCTACCGAAATCGGTTCAACTATGTGTGTTTGCAAGAGAAACATAAAGCTAAAAGATGGTGTCATGGAAATTGCTCTATGACTCTTCCTCTTTTCATAGGGATGTTGAATGTATGATATAGGTCACTAATGCCTTAAATACAGTACCAAACCAAAAACATCCGCTTTCAAAATGGCGCAAGATTTTTCTTCGGGATCCTAATATATAGACATTAATGCGTCCTCTCTATACTGAAATATTACCGAGTATCATCGAAAAGGTGTTTTATGCTTATTGAAAATATGAGGAGCATTAACTAGTTTTAGCTCGAAAATGGACTTCGAATTAGTTTTTTGTATTTCTGTTCAAATTCATTTATTCTTGTCAAAAACACGTTTACATGATACTATTTTGCCAACTTTTTCATGGAATGTACTGATCTGTGGATTACTGTGACAAATATTTGACCACAATAAAACATACCGAACGTAATCAAATTCAACAGAGAAAACCGGTAATTTCCTCAATGAAAAACCTCTAACTTTCTAGAAGTGTAGTGGTAAAACTTTAAATGTAAATAGAAAGCCTCGTACTAGGAGTGGCTCGTCTACTATTCAGAGAAGTTTGAAACATATTTAGACTGCTCTAGGACAATTTTGAAAATTTAACTTTATTCCGGCTAGAATGACGAAATACCCCTATGTGCGCCGCCTACAAGGTACTCTCCCAAATTTCATGCCGCCGACTAACACACATTGCAAGAGTTCGTGGAGCAGTACCAGGCGGGATTTATGGGTAAACGCTCTATCACAGACCAGGTGTTTGCCGTACGTCAGGTATTGCAGAAATGCCGCGAATACAACGTGCCCACATATCATCTATTAATCGACTATAAAGCCACATATGATACAATCGATCGGGACCTGCTATGGCTATGGCAGCTTATGCACGAAAACGGATTTCCGGATAAACTGATACCTGATACGGTTGACAGGGCAAGTGAATTTATGCAAAACACCCAGCAAGTACCGTGACCTGCCCTAATTCCGCGCATCGCCTAATACCGTGGTTTTCATCAAAAATTAGAACCTGGCTATCATGGACATCGTATTATTTGGTGAAATGTTCAAACATATTATGTATGAACATTTCACCAAATAATGTGATGTCCATGATATCCAGGTTCTGATTTAGGCGATGCGCGAAATTAGGGCAGGTCACGGTAATTGCCTAGAATAATTTTTATTATCGGCGTTATGCATCATCCCCTCCTGAAGCATTGTTAACGTTTTGGAAAAAGTCTCAAAATTACACGGCAGCCAACAATTACCAAATGAAATTTGTTTGAAGGCGCAAAATGAGGGCTAGAACAAAAGATGTTTTAGTTACCAGATAAAGATTGTCGCTTCGGTTCCCTTTGCTCTGCTGTCCGCAACTAATGACACACTGGTGGTACAAGTACCATGGTACAAGAATCTTGAAATGAGTACTATACCAATTATTGTCTTTATTAAAGTTAGTCTTGGGATAACTTTCTTGTTCGTTTGTACCATGGTACAAGAACCACAGATGTGTCCTTAGTAGTACCTGTCAAATCGTATGTATTTTTCCTTCATTGACATTTAGATCCCTATCCTCGCCAGCAAAGATGTTCCGGACAGCGACAATCTTTATCTGATAACTGAAATATCTTTTGCTAGAACATGTAGGTATTTAAAATTAAATGAAATGAAATTCGGCTATTCACGTAGTTAACTCAGCAGTGACGACAAATCAAATAGGACTGATATGCGAGTACTGGCAGCTCTTGATTAATAGAAGAACTAATCCGGGCCCTCCTTAGCCGTGCGGCAAGACGCGCGGCTACACAGCAAGACCATGCTGAGGGTGGCTGGGTTCGATTCCCGGTGCCGGTCTAGGCAGTTTTCGGATTGAAATTGTCTCGACTTCCCTGGGCATAAAAGTATCATCGTGTTAGCCTCATGATATACGAATGCAAAAATGGTAACTTGGCTTAGAAACCTCGCAGTTAATAACTGTGGAAGTGCTTAATGAACACTAAGCTGCGAGGCGGCGGTCCCAGTGTGGGGATGTAATGCCAATAAGAAGAAGAAGAATCCGGTCAAATCGTTATTCCCCAATGAATTATTGACAGTGGCTGATCCGCTTCCCCATCTATGCGCTATTGTAAATGGGCAAATAGCCAGCATGAGTTAACCGCCAGAAATTTGTATGGCGAAAGACATCTAACGCGGGTTTTCTCTAAATTAGGAACTTTTCATAAAAAAACTATTTGGTACCGGTTATGACGGATGGTGTCCGCTACTACGCCTACCAAATATTTTTTCGATTTGGTTGCTTAATTTTGAGAAATCGAACCTTAGATGTCTTTCGCCATACAGATTTCAGAAAGTTAACTCCCAGTGTGCCGCTGTAAGCACGCTCAAAGCAGGCGATTCATTCATATTAATATACAAAAGCTCGATGGATAACATTTAAAAATCCCGTGCAATTTTGCCCCGCTAAACTATTGATTTGGATGACATCACAGTCGTTTACTTTCTTCCATTTACGGATAAATATACACAAGCCCAACCCTTCCGCTTCAATGGAAGGAGAAAAACAAGTGGACTTGTTTCGGGAAAATTAGAACTTCTACCAGGAAACCGATCGAAGGAAAATGAACCTGGTTATTTAATAACACTAAAGAACGTTAAGGATTTTTTAATTCTTACCAATTTCTGAGGAAAATTCTGCTGATCGTCCAACTCGTCGTCACTGTTGTAGTTCTGCAGTAGAGAGTCCATCTTGAAATATGTAAATGACAAAGAAAATCAAAAAATTCAAATCTCTTCTTTCATTCCCTTCATTTGTCTTTCTCAAGCCATGCACGCTCATTTGGAAAACCTCGTAAACTCATTAAAGGGTAAATTTTTACCCATTTTGGTGAATAAGTGAACACTCAGAAATAATTGAATTCATTTGGGACTTTATTCAGGATGTGAACCATATTCCACTGATTCGTTTAACTTTTAGTTAAAATTTGATAGTTCGCCGTGGTTAAAAATAACCCTGCTCCGAAGCATGGTTAGATTTGACAGTTCAATAGTTAAACTTTGTTCGCGAGAAAATTGGCGCCAAATCCATTTCCTTCCGAATAACTATCAATCTGTCAAAACTCAAATGGGTCGGCTCCGGAGTAAAATTTTAACCACGATGGGAAAATAATACTAAAGACACACTGGTGGTACAAGGACCGTGGTATACCACGGTTATATACCCTAGTACATATTGTACCATGGTTTTCCACGTTGTACCAGCATGGTACAAGGCGACACACCTGTGGTACAACTTGTACCATGGTACGAATACCATCAGTGTGTCATTAGTATAACCATCGAAGTGTCAAATGTTAACTTAAAAGTTAAACGAATCGGTGGAATGGTTCACAGTCTTAGGATCTGTCTCAATTGGAGAATTAAACTGAAATTAAACTTAATAGTGACATTTCCATAATTATCGAATAACCCTGCTCGCAGAGCAACATTAATTTTGACAGATATCGAATCATTTTGCATCTATGTCGTATTGGAATTGCTGGGTAGCACCAGCCATTCTTTTGATTGGGTTATTTGCTAATTTTTTGTCACTTTTAAGTTTAATTCTCCAAATGAGACAGCCCTAAGGGTCTGTCTCATTTGAAAAATTAAACTTAAAAGTGACAGTTCGAGAATTAGAAAATCACCCGGCCATAAGAACGGCTGGTACTATCCAGCAATTCCAATACGACATCGATCTTGGCATCGATGCAAAATGGTTTGATATCTTTCAAAAGTAATCTTGCTCTGCGAGCAGGGTTAAATGACAGTTCAATAATTTCCAAATAACCCTGCTCGCAGAGCAAGATTACTTTTGACAGCCCGAATAAAAAATACAGTAGAATAACAATACAATTTATTGTAACACTACTATTTATAACATTAAGTTGGCAATAGATTATATTGTAAATAAAACCATAGAAATACATTAGAATGAATTGTTATGAACCATTTACTCAAATGTAAATGAAGTTTTCGCAATAGAATGTACGGGTTGTTAAGTATCGTAACTATACAAAATTTGAGATTTTTCCATACATTTTTTTCGCCACACAATAGAGTGTATGGCTTGACCTCATATCATTGTTACATGTTCCACTTACCTCACACTATTTAATGTTTGAAATGCCACCTCATATGAATATAAAACAATGTAACATACATTGATTAAAAACAATTTTTTCAGCTTGTTTCACTATGAAACTTTTAATTTCGACAACTGAAAACAACAAATCTCGATGGAAGCAGTTTGCACGCACATCAATGTTGGGATAACATAACACTTATTTTCCATCAATTGTGATACAGTACATAGATATACCTATATGGTATGATTGTGTGCGTGATATCGATTTGAAAGTCACACCACAATTATATTCAACAGTGATTGGACAATATACCATAACATCATCATTCCAGTGACTGTTCGATTATATTTTGTTATCATTCATTAACTGAAAATGTTTCCAAATGAACAATACAGAAATATGCATAAACTTTAGGCCATATTCTAACTCTTAGTGGGAATATTGGTTTATATTTATACAATGAGCAATCGAAGTTAAATAACTTTAAATGAAAAATAGCATAAATGGTTATTATTTGATACAAATGTTATATATTGTTACAACAGTATGGGAAGCTATTTTTATTATGCGAAATCAAATAAGAAAACAAAATCCTCGGTCCGAAAAGTTTCTATCTACATATTATTACGTTTGTATTTAATTTATACAGATTTATACTATATGAATTCAGGTTTAATGTATTTTAACACATCGCATTAAAATTCGGACGTTTTCCAATCGAGGTAAGTAGGTGAACAATGGGCTAATCCGTACACAGAGAAAAAAAAGTTGGGATTCCAACATTTTCTAGTTTTATTTTGAAAGTTAGGAAAATTTGGTAAATCTGAATGCTGAAATGTTTAATTTAAAAGTAAAATTTTGATTTGATGTTTTCTTTCTCAGTGTAAAATTGTTGTTTTTACAGTGAGAGCACTCAAAATAAACTTATGAAACTATTAATCTTTATTTTACATTTCGTTGTTCTGGCAACACAGACAATATAAAATAATGTAACTGGCAGCTCTCGAAGTTCTATCAAAACTAAAACTTGAAAACAAAAGAAGAGATTTTTAGTAAATTGCGATCTATTGGCATTGATTGGCAAGTAAGTTCTAATTTGCATGTGTTTTTATTAAAATAAAACAATTTTCGATATAATTATCATGGACAATCATGTTTTTTTCAGACGGCACCAAGACTAAACGGATCTGAGAAAGCTTCCGCAAACACCCAATAATCATGTGCTGTAACAGCCGCCGAGGAGAGATGACGCAAGGCAAGCGAATTAGAGGCATTTCCTGCAGGAAGTTCATTTGGCAGTGAAAACTCCAAGTGGACTGCCCAATGTCATCTATGCGATTGCAAAGCGAATCACGTACTTTTCGACGAAGGTTTGGACGTTGACCTCGAGGTAGACCCTACGACCACCCATACCCGGTTCGGATCTGCTGTTCAAAGTAATAGATTCCTGGGAGAATTTTGTTGACTAATCAAAAACAGCGAAACACTGAGCCGCGATCACGGCCATCCAGTGCGCTATCCAAGGCGCTATCTTTGTAGAAAATAAAGAAATATAAATAAATATTGTAAAAAAATGTTTGCGTTTGATTTAAATTGAATGTGCCCAATAATTGTTGTTCTGAAAGTATCACAGTTAACTTTAATGCAAAAACATACATTTAGTTTTAAGAGGAAAATGTTATTCTGAAATGTAAAAACATATTTAGTTTTGAGAAGAAAATGTTATTTTGAAAAGTTGGCTCTTGTCAAAGTTCTCTTCGAAGTGACATTTTTGCAATTGTAGATTTAACAATCTTATACTTTCTACTGAAAATCACTAACTAATTTTCTTAATTTTACCAACGTTTCTTTTAATTTTACCAACGATTTTTTTTTGTGTGTATTCATGTCTGATGCTTATTTATCCTCTATAGGAAGGGTTGCATGGTCGTATGTTCCAATGCAAGATGGGAAACACTACAGTGCTTGCCAGCCCTATACTATACCCGCAGGACAGATAAATATCGGATACAAACGACAACGGAGAAACTCGGTCAGCAGTACAGGGGAGCAGTTCCACTCATGTCGAATTAGTAATAATTTCCAGCAGAAACAAAGAAGATCCTTTAGGTAGTTAACCAAAGCAGCAATAAAAATCATCCAGTCACGGAACGAACAAAATCCGGAGATGAATCCGAATTACCAACAGCCCGTCTACGGAGCTATCCGATTTCGTTATATGGGCCATGGATGAAGTACAGATAGCTAAGTACACCACTATTCCGCTCGGAGCATTGAATGATTTCGCAACCGTACCACACCCTGATTGTGGTTTACATGCATGCCTTCATGTTCGCCACCTGCATCCTGCCTAGAGATGTCGTAAAATCCCGATTAATCGATTAGTTACACAGAAAGAAAAACCATTAATGAAATTAAAAAAACCATTGGTTAAAATAAAAAGTTGCGTTGGTTCTTTTTCGTAGAGAGTTGCGTATGTTTAAAATGAAAGTACAACAATTTTCACGCCAACGATGGTTCAAAAGTGACATGCCACATGCCACATTAAAAGTTCGAACTTTCAAAACAAAACTGTACAACTGTCAGATCCATAAATGATCACACTGTTGAAAACAAAGTGGAATATTTTCATTTAGAAAGTGGATTTCATTTTGCTTCAAAAGGAACCTCCCACCCCTCACCAACCAGTCTTTTTTCATTACATTAACTCAACCATTGCAAATGTTTACCTAATTTATCCTTTTTATTTCATAATTTCAATCTACTTCTTTCTTAATTTAGGAGCTCTTAAAACTCGCCCAAAGCGATCATCTTCACTCGTCAGGATGCGTTTCGTGGCATGTAGAAACTGCGAATATAGTTGCCATTTATCTGTAGGAAAAGAAATATCACATAAGAACCATGTCTTGCGCCGATTTCCACCAGAAAAAGAAGCGCCAAATTTCTTTCTAATTCGGAGTTCGGCGCTGCTTGTACTAGGAACTTTTCGTGTTACCGTGTTTTGTTTAAAAATTATGACTTACCTGCCGGTGAGATAGCCCAGCCGCACCCAGCAATGACAATACAATCACGTTGGCTAGGCATTTTTATGCAACGGAGTTTCTCCGTCCCACTGCGATTTAGTGCGCTTATCGTATCCGGTTTAGCGTCATTTAAACATAATTTTGAATCCGTCTACCATGGCCTGTTGGATTTGATTTCCCAGAAATCTTCGAATCTCCTAATCCGATGAAATCGAGTTGCTCCACTTTGCACGTCAGTAATCTGAAAATGAAAAACAAGGGAAACTATTTATTTTCGTGAAAATTTATGCAAAATCTATGGCATCGCAACATCGTAATTGGCCAATAGCGAAAATAATCTGTAAAGTCAATTACCAGCAAGAGTTCCAGTGGAAGCACCATCTTTGCACATTTGTTTGATGTTCCAGGTTTGGCAAAGCTGGAGCATATCGATGGCGTATTTCGAGTTATACAAAGCTAAATGAAATGATGGATAATTGTAGGAAATGAGATTATTCGTTGTAAATAATATTTAAGAGCACAAACTTACGATCAATAGCAGGATCAATGTGATTAGTTGCGAAAAAACCGCGGTCCGCGGAGTAAAAGAAATTTTGTTTTTGTTTCTCACCGTGCGCAAGAGAAGAAAGATGAAAATAATTCAAATCCACTCTTTCTGTCATACGGCAAAAATATTTTGTTGTTTCGTTGTTGATGTGACACTTTTACAGTTTTGCCTTTCTCGTACAACAAAGTTGTACCAGAAAGGCTTTCATTCCTCCCAAAACGTACTTTTTATAGAGCGCTTGTAGACCCATAGTATTATATACCATTCGATTCAGCTCGACAAACTGAGCAAATGTCTGTCTGTCCGTGTGTGTGTCCGTGTGTGTGTGTGTGCGTATGTGTGTGCACATTGAAACATTAGCCAATTTTCTAGTACTAAACCTGAATCGATTTTGCTACAGCAAGTTGCATTCGATGGGGAATGTTTTCTTCTTGTTCACTATTGAGTTTCATAATGATGGCGCTTCTCAAAAAATAGTAAATATTCAAAGAGTTATGAGACATCATTATTTCGTAACAAATAAGCTATCGATTTTCTAGGTTATGTTCTCCCAAGACACAATTTATTCGAAACCGGCACACTGACAGCATAGAATACACAGCTTACACGGAAGAAAAAACTTCACAAAGAAACATAGAAACCCATTAATGAGTTAAAAAGTACCTATTTTAAGATTTCATGTATACACCTGGGTGCTGCGGATAGAGCCGCTTTTCTGCGCTCAAGCGAGTAGAGGGATATTTTGAAATCACTCCCATAAACAAAATTATTTTGCAGTTACTTGGCTGTCAAACATTTCCCGCTTTTCGAATTTCTCTTTCCACGCTGCTCGAGGGCGCACAAATGCGTTAGACTCTACATGACTTTATGATTGTTTACATACATTCATGCTTTAACCAAATGCTGAATCTCGTGGAATTTCGTAAAGAGTGCTTTTAGTTGCATTCCTACTAATTATCCACCGAAATATAATGTGAGAATATTTGTTACAAAGAATACAAAACTCAAACAAAGTTTATTTTCTTTTTTTCCCCAAATAATAACAATACTTCTCAATATTAGATCAGAAACGAACATAACCACAATCTTCAATGTTTGGCTCCGGCACAATAGAAAATTTTGGCTTCAGTTTGACAACCAAATCGATTCTATTCGCACCACCCAGGTATACACTGAAAATTCTCGTTTATTTTTTCAAAATGACCTACCCGGTTAAAATCGTTTACTCATTAATGGGTACTTTTTCTCTGCTATCTCTTTCTCTCTGCAGAAAAATTCACCCATTTTGGAAGAATAAGTGGATTTACTCATTTAAATGAGTAGATCCACTTATTCTCCCAAAATGGGTAATTTTTTCAGCAGAGAGACAGAGATAGCAAAGAAAAAGTACCCATTAATGAGTAAACGTGTTTCTCCGTGTAGGAAACATATTTTCATGAATGAATTTGAATAGCGCAATCAGCAGAAAAACATGAAAGCTTTTGATTGCAGTACTCAAATTAATTCATGAATAAAAGGTGACATATGTTCTTTTAAAAGTTAAGCGTCATTTCTGCCATTTCTTTCCCTATGGGCCGATGTGAGCAGTGAGAAGTGAAAAGTGAGACGTGAGAAGTGCGAAGTGAGGAGTGAAAAGTAAGAAGTAAGAAATGAAAATGAGAAATGAAAATCACCAGATGATCCGAAATGAAAACAAAAATGTTTTTCCAAATTTAATCTAGACTATCCTCTGAAAAGAGCTGAAATTTTTTTGCTAATATTTTCAAATGGATGTAATAGAAAAACGAAGCATCCCACAAAAAATTGTTGTATGGGTGACCATCGCAAAATCAGTCAAACTTTCTAGTGAAAATATCGGAAACAATCCAAATTGAGCCCTACACTGAAAAAAATCAGTTTAAAAATTTTAAAGTCGATTTGCGAAAAAACGCCCTTTTTAATTTAAATGAAATTTTGTCTCAAGATAGGTGATTATGTTCCCTACCAACCGTCCATACATCGCAAGCTGGGCACTCTTAAGGAAAAAAAGTTTTTCTAGCAAAAACTTTTTCTTGTCGGAATTATTTTCAGTGTATTTTCATCTGAAATTAAACCAATGAAAGCCATCGTTATAGAACCCCAAGCAAATCTATTTTTATGATACATTGTCTAATTTAGTCACTAAATATAGTTTGTTTTTAATTAAGAGTAATATTAAGAAGGGGTTTATATCTTCAAAAAAATATTATATTCCATTATTAGCTTCTTTAGTTGCGACCAGTTACGACCAAAACATTGTACTCTGCCTGACTGTACAGGAATACTTAATATGAGTATATTATGTATACATATGTTAAATCCACCCTTAAAGACACTTAAAAATCGATTCCCTCAAGAAAAAGTTTCTGTTAGAAAATTTTTTTTCCCTTCAAAGTGCCCAGCTTGCGATGTATGGACGGTTGGTAGGGAACATAATCACCTATCTTGAGACAAAATTTCGTCCAAATCGAAAAGGGTGTTTTTTTTTGCAAATCGACTTTTAATTTTTTAAATCGATTTTTTTAGTGTAGGGTTCAATTTAGAGTTTTTCAAAAAGTTTTATTAGAAAGTTTGACTGATTTTGCGATAGTCACCCATACAACACTTTTTTGTAGGAAGGGTCGTTTTTCGATTATATCCATTTGAAAAAATCAGTAAAAACAAGTTTGACCCTTTTCAAAAGATAGTCTGAATCAAATTTGAATAAACTAAGTATGCACTTTTCTTTTAACTGCACTTCTTAAATATTGACCAATAAATTTACAAAAAGTCAACTTAAACAATCAGAACACTTGCAAGTTCCCAAAAAGTTCTATTTTGGCTTTACGCATTTTATTACATTTCCCGCATAACTTTTCAAAAGGACCTAAGTTAATTTTTTTTCATGAATTCTCGCTTAACTTTTCAAAAGGACGTAAGTAACATTTTTTTTCATGAATTAATTTGAATACTGCAATCAATATTGTGATTATTATAGCATTTTGCTCATTCACCTCTGCCTCGCTTAGTTGTGCGCCGCTAAGGTATTGTGTCATATTATGGTACTTTACTCAATTTAAGTGTAGAATATTACATCACAAATTAAACATAATTGCACTACTAATATCCACTTAAACAATATCCCGAACGCAACACAGGCGAAAGAAAAGCAAAAAACTACTAAACCTCGAACAATTTCACTTAAAAATATCTTTTCGTAAAGGGACGACAATATGCTACATACCTTACAAGCGAATGTGGAAAAGCTTACCGAAAGCTCACATCTATTTGACATTGGTTTATTTACTTTTTGCATGGCGCACAACTCGGCACATGGGACCCGGCGCTTAACTGGTGAGCCAGTATGCTAATTTTAGAAAAGAATCGCAATAGCTTTCATGTTGTTCTGTTGATTGCAGTACTCAAATTAATTCATGAAAAAAATGTTACTTAGGTCCTTTTGATAAATTATGCGAGATCTATAGTACAGCAGAAAGTCCATTGCTGATAAACGTTCATTTCGAACAATACACCGCAGATTGCTGGGTAATTTTTTGACATATACTCTGTCTCGCTCAAACCAACAGCGAATAATCTAGCGACTACTTTAACGAACTATTTAAGGAACAGCTACTTTAACCGACCGTGTCCATTTAGCAAGTACGGTGTTGAACATAATCTGGAGATTAAAATAACACTTAATAAAGTTTAAAAAAACGAACAGTGGGTAATGTCTGTGACATAACCGCTAAGTGGACGTAGGACTTGACTTGACCATGCCTTTAAGATACATAATATGTCCAAATTTCTCACATCAACTATTTTGGATAAATAATCGGCGTTGCATACCATTCGTTGGCAAAATCTTCTCATCAAACCGACACAGAAATCAAATCTACCTCGAACAAGAATCATCAAAAACAATTCAGGAAGTATCTGTCCGGTCACGGAATATTAGCCTCGACAGTGGCAACCTTCCCACTGAAGGACTTCCTGAAATAAGCCACAAGTTGGCCCAGCAGGGGATGTAGGGCCAGGAACTAATAACCGGGACATCGGAGTCCCGAAGAACCGATTTAAAATTCATGCAACCCAGATGAGCTGACGAGACCAGCACCGCCAGAGGCGCTAGTGTATTTTACTCAAATTATGGTAAATTTATTTGAAAGTGTTTGCTGTGAGTTTTGACAGATTCCTCACGTCACGTTTTATTTACGTTTTCTGTCCAAAGCTGTCCAATTGTTTTTGTAATTTGTAATTTGTAATTTTGTAATTTTATTCATTCAGTGTTACGTGATCCGGTAGGTACAGACCTTATTTTTGTTTTGTGGTTTAAAGTAAAAACTGCAATCCATACGGCCATCTTAAGCAAGTATATCAACCTTTCTCAATCTGCCTGATTTGCGCCAGGCTGTTCAATGTTAATTCTGTGGCTTCAAAGCTAAAACTAATTCAATTTCCGTAAACAAGGGCTACGCTTACTGACTCCTAATTGGGACCCAATATCAACCTGTGTTAATTTGCCTGACGATCTGCGATAGGATGGCAATATTTAAATTAGATCGCTAAAATTCCTACAAAGTTTTTTGTCATTATTTATTACTTCCACGCTAACAAAAATCACTAACAGCATTTCTGTTTTGTTCTCCTTGCAGATACAAATGTAGCCGGGTCCGGTGCTAAGGTCAAGCGATCGCCGCCATCCACAGAGTTTATCGCCATCCACCTCAACGTTACTGCCCCGCGTAGTCCTGAACCGCATCGATCCCCATGAGTTTGAGCGCATTCGAGTTTCGTACAAGGTTGCCATCCGAAGCACCCGCTGCAGTCGTACTAATAGCGGGGCTCACCCTGGCATGAACATGGGCAAAAAGATCAGTGGAGGTGTCAAAACGGTCAGCAGCCGTGACCAACCATCGCCCTTTATCCCGAAGATCCCGCGCGAACTGGCGGCGCACTTCCAGCGTCCGGCCCGACTTGATCTCCTGCTCGATATGCCACCGGCCGCTCGCGAAACGCCGATCAAATACTCCTGGAACTCGGAGGACCGCTCGCTCAATGTGTTTGTGAAGGAGGACGACAAGATGACATTCCACCGGCACCCGGTGGCACAGAGCACAGACTGCATACGGGGCAAGGTGGGCTTCACCAAGGGACTGCACGTGTGGGAAGTGTTCTGGTCGACGCGGCAGCGAGGTACACATGCTGTGATCGGTGTTGCCACATCCGAGGCACCACTCCACTCCGTAGGTTATCAAAGTCTGGTCTGTTCGAACGACCACAGTTGGGGCTGGGACTTGGGGCGCAATATGCTGTACCACAATTCAAAAACCTGCACCGGCGTCACGTACCCAGCGATACTTAAGCCAGACGAGACCTTCCTAGTGCAGGACAAATTCCTAGTAGCGTTAGACATGGACGAGGGAACGCTCAGTTTCATCGTCGACGGTCAGTATCTGGGGGTGGCATTCCGGGGGCTCAAAGGACGAAAGCTCTACCTACCCGATCGTGTCCGCAGTCTGGGGGCACTGCGAAATCACCATGAAGTACATCGGTGGCCTCGATCGTAAGTATCCATTCCCTTTTTATTCAATTGCCGTTGGAAATTTAAAACGACTACTCAAAAGTTTGACATTCGATTCGAGTGGCGCCATTAGCAGGCTGGCGTCAAACCCAAACAACCAACGCGATCCGGCGGAGCGCAGCAGTTTTTCCATTTGTTTTTTTTTATTGAGAGCCGGACTGAACCTTAGCCTTCGCGTCATCCAAGGTTAAGCTTTTGTGGGTAATTGATTTTGCCGAAATCGATCAAAACCAAAAACAATCGATACCTTTATGAGCATGTTTACAATCACTTTTTTGCTGCTTTAACGAAAGGGTTTTATTTTTGGGTGGTCAAGCAACTATCCTTTTTGGGCGTCGGATAACTTTCTGATTTTTGTTTTTATTTTGAGTTGACCGATCGCAATATAAACAAATAGGTGGAATCGGTGGAATAGTTAGGTGGCGTCGTCGGTTGGAATGGTTTGCACGAACGAGTTGTAATCCTTCCGCGGTGGGTAATGACGGATTTGGGAAAGTGATGCGGATATTTTGGTGAACGGTAACCATTACTATTGTAATGCATCAATGTCAGCTAAATATATCCTAAATTCTGGTAAAAGTCCTTCAGAAACCGAGTTTTGAAAGTTGTTTTCCGTAACTATAGTTATGATTGGATAGCTTTTCGAATAGTTGGAAAATTTAAATGCGACTTTGAGATTCTTAACGTTTGGAGTGAAAATAAAAAAAAAACAGAATCGAATCCAAATGCATACCATATCAGCTCATAATTAAATAAAATCGGTATAAGGCTCGTGCCTTGTGGATAAGGCGGAACCAAACCAACCAATTTGGATCAAGAATCCTCGGTTGATGTTTTTGCTTTTCTCTTCCAACAACGTTGTACCGAAAAGCAATCATTCCACTCAAAAATCAAACTTTTTATAAAAGGCTCGGAGACCCATAATGTTATAAACCAATCGCCGAGCTGAACAAATGTCTCTCTGAACGTGTGTGCATGCGAAAACCGAAATACATTTGCTATCTTTCCATACAGTAATTCTTATCCTGTTTTCTCGCAACAAGTTGCAGTCAAAAACCCTAAACTATTGACTATTAAACTACATCCATAACCCATCTGACATACACTTTATTCTTTTTGCAGCTTTATCGTCTTCCTGCAATCCACCATAGATGAATTCAGCTCTAATCTGATAAATCAGTCGTGCAACCAATCCATTTACGAAGTGGAGGCAATCCGACATTTTGAATGCAATCATCGTTGCAGTGGTTCAACACATCAGAGATTTAAAAGCCCTTATAAGCTATGAGATTGGAGACGCGTTCCTTTTGTACAGGCCATTTTGCTATTATTTTCTTTTGCCTTCAAGTTGTGAAGGCATGTACCGGCGGATGAGATCAGTACAGCCGGATAGGAAGATGACCCGATACGGTCTATCAAAAGGATTGGTACAAACAAATGCTGGAACAAATCCAGTCTAGGGCTCTATTGCAGCATCGGAACAAGCCACAAGTATGCGGATGCGGCCAAGGCAAGTCTCGTCATCAGTGAACTGACCTTACACGAGACCCGCAGTAAGCTGAGCAGAAGGGCACGGCTAGCCAAGTAGTAGACATCTGCAAACAGGGTGCAAAACGGGTTCGACATGATAAACCGCCTTGAGATTGTTCGCCAAGATGACAACTTTAAGCCACTGGTGCCCTCCGAGTCCGACCACCGCTGCCCTAGTTTGAACGGTTCGAATTGGTGGTGCCAGTGTCATTGCTCTTCTTAATTTCGAAGGCTCACCACCGCCTCACCAACCAAAGCCTACATCGCTCTTCAACCAAGGCCCATAACAGCTCGATGCTGTCTTAGCAGTTTAATGAGCCCAATCTATGAACCTATCGCCATACCCGTTATTACCAGTCCAATTAAACTGGACGAATCCGGCACACCGTCCCTACAAGTAGCCTGGTCGAACATTTCAAGTGGATAGACACTGTTTGTGTCATGTTCTACAACCGCAAAAATTGAAATAGAAATCTTAATAGAAAATGTTTAAGGTGCTTATACAACAAAGACACAAATCGGCCATCTTGGAAACCACGTGCTTTTTCTAGTGATTTTTTCAGAGCACGAATTGAAAGAACCACAATGCCCATGGGGATGAAACATCCGTAATTCGTTTGCTTACTCATGCTTAACAATCGACTTTAATTTCAGCATTGTACGAAAATTATTACGCTAGGTTTGAACTTTTGATAATAGGAGTAGAAAACCGTGTGGTGAATTTGAAATTCACCACATGGCTTGATTGTATAATCACCTTAAGGGCTTTTGACTGGAGTTCTTACGTGAAAGCATTGCATATGGAACTTTTAAGTATCCGAAGAAAAATTATGTTCTTGAGAATGCCAGAATTCTTGCCCGAATCCCATAAAAAACCTAGATGGAATTCCTACTGGATTCTTTTTGTATTTCTACTATATAGGGGAGGACGGGGGAAAGAAGAGCAGGCTAATTCCGAAACCTGGGAAAGTGGCCACTTGTTGATCAATTCCAAAACCTGTCTTGCGACGTATCAAACTTCATGATTTTGCAAAATTAGTCCATAGAAATGTGTTCTGAGGGAATTTGGTTCATATGGTCACATTCCGGAACGCCATGGAATGTCGATTCCCGGGGGGAAGTGACCACTTCATGATCAATACTAAAACCTGGATTGCGACGTATCAAACTTTATGATTTTGTATTTGGGTATTTGGTCATTCTGTTCACATTACGGGGCGCTCTGGAATGCTGGTTTCCTGAAGGAAGTAGTCACTTTTTGTTCAATTCCGGAACCTGTCTTGCGACGTATCACACTTCTAGATTTTGTAAATCAAGTCCATAGGAATGTGTTCCGAGGGAATTTGGTTCATATGGTCACATTCCGGAACACCCTGGAATGCTACTTCCCTGGGGGGAGTGGCCACTTTTTGATCATTACTGAAACCTGGCTTGCGACGTATCAAACTTCATGATTTTGTAAATCAAGTCCATGGGAATTTGTTCTGAGACTATTTGGTCATTCTGGTCACATTCCGGAATGCTGGTTCCCTGGGGGAAGTGACCACTTTTTGATCAATATTGAAATCTGGCTTGCGACGTATCAAACTTTATGATTTTGCAAAACAAGTCAATAGGAATTTGTTCTGAGGGTATTTGGTCCATCTGGTCATATTCCGGGGCGCCCTGGAAAGTTGTTTCCCTGGGGAAGTGGCCGCTTTTTTATCAATTCCGAAACCTGTCTTGCGACATATCAAACTCCATGATTTTGCTTCTGAGAGTATTTGTTTCATCTGGTCACATTCCATATTCTTGTTTACGTACGAATCGCATTGGTTAATTGATAGCTTGCTTGAATGGTTGAAGGATTGGTTGCTTGATAGGATGGTTGTTCAATAGGATGGCTGCCTAATTTAGTTTATTGGTAGCTTGCTTGAATGGTTCATTAATTGTTTTGTTGGTTGCTTGAATGGTTTTTTGTTGGTTGCTTGATTGATTGGTTGGTTGCTTGATTGGTTTGTTTGATTGGTAGCATGGTTGGATGGTTAGTTGCTTGATTGGTAGGTTGTTTGATTAGTTTGTTGCTTCATTGGTTGGTTGATAGGCTTGTGGATTGGTAGGTTGCTTGATTGGCCGATTAGTTGATTTTTTTTAAATCTATATTAAAGTGTTTTTTAATCTTCGATTAGTTGATTGGTAGCTTGCTTGAATGGATGAATAATTGGGTGGTTGGTTGCTTGATTTGTTAGTTGGTTGAATGAATGGTTGATTGGTAGCTCGCTGAATGCCTAATTGGTTTATTGGTTGGTTAGTTAATTGATAGTTTGCCTAAATGGTTGATTGGTTGCTTGATTGGTTGGTCGGCTGGTTAGTTGATTAGTTGTTTTTTTTTGTTTGGATAATTTGTTGATTAGTTGGATGTTTGATTTGTTAGTTGGTTCAGTGCTTGGTTGCTTGCTGGGTTGATAAGTTGATTGGTAGCTTGCTTGAATGGTTGGTTGGATGATTGGTTAGTTGCTTGATTGGTAAATTGGTTAATGGTTGCTTCATTGATTGGAAGTGGGTTAGAATGATTTTTTAGTTGATTACTTGATTTGTTTGTTGTTTGGTTGATTAGTTGCTTGATTGGATAATTGGTTACTTGATTGATTGGTTGGATGGTTGGAAGCTTACTTGAATGGTTGAATTATTGGCTGGTTCCTTGCTTGAGTGGTTGATTACTTGATTGGTTAGTTGCTTGATAGGTTGGTTCCCTAATTGGTTTATTGGTTGGTTAGTTTATTGGTATCTTGCTTAAATGTTTGATTTCTTGATTGGTTGATTGATTGGTTTGTGGCTCTATTGATTAATTGGATGCTTAATTAATTGCTTGATTGATTGGAAGTGGGCTTGAATGATTGTTTGCTTGATTGGTTAGTTGCCTAATTGGTTTATTGGTTGGTTAGTTGCTTGATTGGTTAATTGGTTGCTTTTTTTTTAGATCTTTATTATTATTTATTGGTTGCTTGATTTATTGGTTGATTGGTAGCTTGCTTGAATGGTTGGTTGGTTGTTTGATTGATTTGGTTGATTGTTGCTTGATAGGATGGTTGTTGGTAGCTTGCTTGAATGGTTTTTTTGTTGGTTGCTTGAAAGTTTGATTGGATTGCTTGATTGATTGGTTTATTGTTTGATTGGTAGCATGGTTAAATGTTAGTTGCTTGATTGGTATGTTGTTTGATTAGTTTGTTGCTTCATTGGTTGGCTGATAGGCTTGTGGATTGGTAGGTTGCTTGATTGGCCGATTAGTTGATTGGTAGCTTGCTTGAATGGGTGAATAATTGGGTGGTTGGTTGCTTGATTTGTAAGTTGGTTCAATGGTGGATTCAGGCAGCAGGGACTATGTCTAAGGGCTTGACGATTCCTCCCCAGGCCATCTGCGAGATGTGGAGCTTGCCTAGGATGTGGTTGGGTTTGACAGTGGGTCCTGTTAAATTCCTATAAAAAGCTGCGTGTATCCGCAAGTAGGCCCCACCAAAGTGACCGTGTGCCGCTCAAAGCGCACAATCCCAAGTCCTGGTGATTGGTGGGACGCTAAACAGCCCTGACACGACGGCCCTCCGACGAGGGCAGGCCCGCGCAGGCCCAATAACCCGCTGGGAAACCAATAATTACGAACAATATAAGAGATAATGCGACTCGATATAATCGGCAAAGACCTAGGCGACGAATAAAGGATCACGATTGGAAGCTTGGAACATGGAACTGCAAGGCGCTAGGTTTCGCAGGTTGCGACAGGATGATCTACGATGAATTACATCCCCGCAACTTCGACGTTGTGGCGCTGCAGGAGATTTGCTGGACAGGACAGAAAGTGTGGAAAAGCGGGCATCGAGCGGCTACCTTCTAACAAAGCTGTGGCACCACCAACGAGCTGGGAACCGACTTCATAGGGAAATCGCTCTGAATTAGCACTCCCAGTTGGTAAGGCTGTCAAAATAGTTGATTTGTGAGCGGTCAGCAAAGTTACATCAACACCAGATTGTAGTGCGCTGTATTTATGGGACTGGCAGTCTTCGTCGCTGAATACTGCTATGAGAACCCTTCAATCTCAACCAGCAGCAACGGCTATAATCAGCTTTTCATGATTAGTTAGGTATACGTTCGCAACTGCAGCACTGCCTTTTTTCAAATCTATTTTACGTACCACAAGTAAACAGGAATCCATGGTGTGTTGAAGTCTTGAAGTCCGGATGTGTTTAATCAGACTTATTCATCGAACGTGGAATCAATTTTTTTTTATCTCAATTTGGTCCACTTTCACATCTCAGGCTGCTCTTCAACTTCATTGTGTAAATAAATTTTCCCAGCTTTTCCTGCAGAACAGCAAGAACTATCGCTTTAAAAAAACAGTTTTCACCGTGAAAAACCTCGAACATCACCTGACGCATTCATTCGACATGGCAGAACGAATGATTTCCCTAGCAGCACAATTCTGACAGAATAGGTTGCATCAACTTCTACATGACCTTATTTTATCCAGAAGTCAAGGACACTTGTTTGTGACAATTGTATTGCTCTGGTTGGCACTCTGCTGCTGTGCTGCCATAATCTGACAAAGTGTTAACGAGTAATACGAGCTTTTTAACAAGAAAAATAGAAATCATGTATGTTGTAATTTGGCGCATACTTCACTTTTCCAGATTACGGCAGTGTGGCGGCACACAGTGTTCCTATTCACTTTGACCCGGCTGCCCAAGTACATTGCCGCCTACAAGTTGGCGGACGTTCTAGTGTGGGACTGGGAGCTAGCCTTGATTACTGTCATAGTGCTGTCATAGTTCCCGAGCGCATGCAAACAATCAGCATAACGCAAATGGCTGCCAGCGAAAAACGTTTACTTTAAATCAACCGAATTAGAAGCTTCAACGCGCAGATCTTTCATCATCGATTCCGCAACATCCAGATAACAATCCCCAGCCTCTTCCACATTGATATTAATAAAAATGTTCTCCACAATCATATCGTACAGATGTTCGCAATTCAGGTGAACCAGAACCACAGCCAATTGTGTACGGAAGTCCAGTACCATGTTATTCGGAATGATCACAGAATAAATCGCTTTGTTGGCATTGGAATCATTCTCTTCTACCTCGTTGACCATCTCATGAACCTCTACGTTGGTGTGCGCCATTAGAACGTCTAATGTTCCATAAGCGCGATCCATGGCGTCCATAGCTACTCTTCGTGAAACTTTTTGGCCAGCCTCTTGGCCGTTTCCACCAAAAACTCTCCCCTTCGCTCCTTCGAAATGGACGGCAGCATAGCAAAAAGCATTTGAAAGCTTGCTTCCCTTCACCCTTCTTTTCCAACAACTGAACACGTTTCATTCGTAGATCAAAATTTTTCGGATCCTATTTGATGGTCCGGGCGTAGCACATCAACGCCCGGCTAAGATTACCTAGATTCTCGGATATCTCCGTAATGCGAACCCACTGTTGGATGTTGAAGGTTGCAATGGCCGCGATTAGCGAAAACTGTAGGAAATTTTTCGGATCTTTCGTTTCATATATTTAAGCTAACGTGACGAACGGCTCGTGCACTAACGGCATTTGTCGCACAATCTCCAAACATAACTTTTTTAGCCACCTCGGCGTGTCCACAGGAGTAGCAAAAAATGGCTTGTCACATCGATCCTTGCAAAGCCGGTGGCAAAAACCTTCGGTATCGTTTCATCGAAGTTTTGCCGTCAACCTCCACCTTGCAAATTTCGCCTCAACGCATCAATCCGCTTTAAAATCTTTTTCGAATCAGGAAGACTTTCGCCGTGTCGCCCATTTTTCTTCTTCCAAGTCCATTTCTCCGCCCTGCTGCATACGGGCTGATCTCACCGGCGACAAATTTATTGATCAATATTTCGTTCCGCTGTGGGTCCGTTTCCGACTCCGGGAGGGCTGACAGTCGTGTTCGGGCCGTCTCCTCCGTCTCAATCCCTACAACGACGTCGACGCGACCGTGGGCCTGCGTGATCTTCGGGGAGTGGCAGCCATATTTTGGTTGTACTCGGTTCACCCGGCAGGGGAATTTCATTGGCTTCGACGAATTGGGCTAGTTCCTGCGGGTCCAGCTGTAACTCGTCCAGTTCCTCAACGACACTTTCCGCCTCGGACTGATCGGCAGCAGATGATATTATAGAGCTTGCTGACGTTTAGTCATCTTTCTCTTGCACGCGCACAGAAAGAATGGGTTTTGTTTTCATCGGGAAACGCTTCCGAAGCGTTTCCCGATGAAAACAAAACCCATCCTTTCTGTGCGCGTGCAAGAGAAAGATGACTAAACGTCAGCAAGCTCTATGAGAAACGAGAATGACAAGCGAAAAACAAAAACATCAATGCTGTCAGTAAATAATGCACGGTGAGAAAAACATATGGGGAAAACTGATAACTGACAGCGTCTTTAGCAGGAACTAATAACCGGGACGTGTGAGTCCCGAAGAACCGATTAAAAATTCGTGCAACCCAGATGAGCTCACGAGACCAGCACCGCCAGAGGCGCTAGTGTATTTTACTCATATTTTGGTAAACTTATTTGAAAGTGTTTCGGGAAGTGTAGACTTTTTTGCTGTGAGTTTTGACATGAGTTTCTCAACCTCAACAGTTGTTTATGTTTTTATTCATATACGCGGCCTAATTTATTTCAATCTCGTTTTTCTTTAATTTGTTATTTATAAATACCTAGTTCTCACAAAACATGTTCTGCAAAGCCGTATTTTTACAACTGTAACCGAAAAGTGGTAAGTGAATAACACATATTCTCGCCGCCTTAAATCTCGTTCAGAATTGTGCTTTTCTGCTACCTTTGTCCACCAGAATTCGTGGTAAAAAT
The DNA here is from genome assembly GCF_024139115.2 of Armigeres subalbatus. Taxonomy (NCBI): domain Eukaryota; kingdom Metazoa; phylum Arthropoda; class Insecta; order Diptera; family Culicidae; genus Armigeres; species Armigeres subalbatus. The sequence continues at coordinate 152,207,411 of NC_085141.1, forward strand.
GCTCGTACAGCAAACATTCCTCAACGCCATGTAGGCCACCGAACGGGTCCCTTGAAATGCAGAGTTCCTTCAACGCCCACTTTTCTGTCAACTATTCAGAAACAACACAGCGGGTCACATGCTCAACATCTACATCTTGGACTGTTGCAGGAGTGTTTACTCCAGAAAAGCACTCCGAATTTAGTGCACTGTCTTCTCTACGGTTGCCAGTGATGAAGCTTCTAATTATGTATAGCTGTAAATTAATTTATAATGATATGCTGGATACTGTCCTGGAGGTGAGTAGTTTCGTAGCATTTCAAAAATGTGATTCAGTGCCAATCATTTGAGAAACAGTGAAATTATTCACTTGTCATAAGACGAGTTTGTACCTTCCCATTGAATTCCACCACTTGACGGTACCTTGACAGATACGTGTTTCGACCCCAACAGGAAGGTCGTCTTCAGTGTCTCGTACTTGACTCTACTTGTGTACGAGACACTGAAGACGACCTTACAGTTGAGGTCGAAATGCGTATCCGTATCCGTCAAGGTACAATCAAGTGGTGGAATTAAATGGGAAGGTACAAACTCGTCTTATGACAAGTGAAGACATTCCACTAAAAAGCTCAAAATAATTTTCTTAACAGTGAAATTATTGTTTTTTATTATGTTTTCAGCTCAATTTTACTCATGAATTGGAGGAGAAACATACATAATAATGGAGCACAGAGTTCTAAGTTTGGAAGCATGTTTGGTCGCATTTCCAGATTTGAATATCTGATAAGCAATCGACTATCACCTAGCACCGTCTCATCGAGCATGTATGCGATCTGCTCCATTTACACCTCGGAGGTGATTATACGCTTCTAACTTCTGCAATGACTTCCTGTGCTATCTCGTATTCGCCAATGTGAAGCAGGAATTGCTGGTGAAGATAGTGGAGACGATGCTGTGAAGGTGGTGCTGGAGTTGGCGAACCTGGCCTCGTCGACGATTATGCAGTTGATTTGAGGGACTGATTTTCGCTAAAAATGAGAGATATTATGCTGCATCCAGGATAAGGGAAAGTATGCTGCAGTGTAAAAATGTTATTTGGTGGGAGCTTTGCATAAAACGCATAAAATTAAAAAAAAAACCATTCGTTTTTTAGGGTGATTTTTGTTTTCAATTCCACGGAAAATATTTTTTAATGTCTGCAAAAAACTAAAATTATCTCGAGAAGTTATTCCAAATTTTCACTGAAATTCACTAGGAATTTTACCGGAAATCTTTTAAAAAGTAAAAGGAAGAATATTTTTGGATTTTATCGGATGATTGATTATTAATCGAGAAATTATACGAAATTTCTTCGGAATTACCTACGAAAGTATAAGGGGAAGGCCTTTTGAAAATGTGAACATTTGGTTTACGTGGTCCCGTTGGAATCCCGAAAGTGTTCTCAAAAGAATTCAGGAATCCCGCAGGTTTCGCCGTCGGAATCCCGAAGGGTTTGCTGTTGGAATCTCGAAGGGTTTGCCGTCGGAATCCCGACAGAATTCCCATCGGAATCCCGAAAGTATTCCCGTCCGAATCCGAAATACGAGACACTGAAGACGGCCGTACTGTTGAGGTCGAAAAACGTATCTGTCAAACGTACAATCAAGTGGTGAAATTAAATGATAATGATTAATGACGATAAGACCTGATAGCAATGATGGCAACCGCAGGGTGGCAATATAAATCTCTGCACGAGGTGGCCTTATCGGGATGCAAATTACTGGCATATAAACTTATTTAATAAATTTTCTTTCTGTATTTTCGTTAATACTTTTTTCACAACTCACAACAACAATTTAAATTCCTTCTATTGAGGAAATAGGTTTGCCATTTTTTTTTCAGTATAATATCAAACCAAAATATTTGATAAGTTTTTCTGTTTTCAGTTTGTTAATATATGGAGGAGGACCAACGCGCACTGGGAGTTTTCGAAAGGAAAATGCTGCGTACCATCTATGGTGGGGTGAAAATACAACGCCTGTTGTAGATAGCATTTTAACTGTTTCAAATTTCATTTCCTATACATACTCCCATACATTTTATAACTCAACTAAAGATGCCCTAACATTACTAAAGATGCCGTTACTAAAGAAGCCCTAAAGAAATAGGTCTATTCAATTTTAAAAACGAATTCAGATTGCTTCCTAAATATATTTTAAAACGAAAGATTTTATACATACGTAGTTCCCTGTAGTTCCACTGGCCAAGTGGTGAAATGATGGTCGCCTGAGAGTTTAGCCGGTTGCGGTAAGATCTGTCGCATGGCGTGTGTTTGGAGGAATCTTAATAGAGCTTGATTGCGTCTATTCTCCTAGTTCGAACATCGCATGCGTAGCACACAGTGCCTAAATACGGAGAAGGTCTGATGGTGTTATTTTCTAAAGTAACTATTTTCAATGCATTATATACAGAGACATAAACTAGAGTTTAACGCTAACACAGAAAGACAAATTATAAACTGAGAATCAGAATCGTTCAATAACAGACAAAAATCAAGGACAAAACTACATATTTTCTTTTTTGGTACTCAACTTAATACTATTTAGGCATTTCGAAATATCGTACTAAGGATGATTGGCTTCGGTTGTTTGGGAAAAAAACGACGAGTTCTTTTTGCATAAAAAAAAACAAATCGACAATCAGAATTACATCGTATTACACTCAACCCTCTTTTTACGTCACTTATTGGGGGGACGTAAACCGAATGTGACGTAAAACGAAATTTGGCTAAATTTCTTGTATTTCCCTTAATTTATTGATCGTGAGGATACTTTCAAACACATTCACTTGCGTCTTACATGAGGTATTGTAAGATCTCTCCAAATCCAGGAGATGTTATAAGATCTCCAAATTGTCCTGGAGTTTGAATCAAATGGTCTACCGAATCAACCAAAGCCTTCAGGAAGTCCCCAGCCGTGATATCAACTCAATTATGTCCTCCGAGGATTTGTCTTTCACTTGCGTATCAAAACAAGACACATGAGGTGTTGTAAGATCTCCAAATTGTCCTGAAGTTTGAATCAAATGGTCTACTGAATCAACCAAGGCTTCTACGATGTCCAGAGCCGTGGTGTTCACCCAATTGCTGGATTAGTTGATTGATTGGTGGTTGGTTACTTATTTGGTTGATTGGTTGCTTTACTTGATTGATTGGTTGTGGTTATTTAGTTGATTGGTTGCTTGATTGGTTGGTCGTTTCGTTAATTGGTAAGTTGTTTAGTTGATTGATTAATTAGTTGGTTGGTTGCTTGATTGGTTGGTTGGTTGCTTGATTGCTTGGTTGATTGCTACTTGATTTGTTAGTTGGTAGTATGGTTGATTGGTTGGTTGCTTAACAGGTTGATTGATTGGTTAGTAAGCTGGTTAGTTGATTATAGTTGTTATGTTGGCTGCATGGTTGATTGATTAATAAGTTGATTGCTAGATTGGTTGGTTAGTTGATTGGTTGGTTATTTAGTTGATTGGTTGTTTGATTGGTTATTGGTTGGTTGCTTGATTGCTTGGTTGATTGGTAGCTTGCTTGAATTGTTGGTTGATTGATTGTTGGTTGGTTGCTTTACTGGTTGATTGGTTAGTCAGCTGGTTAGTTGACTAGTTGTTTGGTTGGTTGCTTGGTTGATTGGTTAATAAGTTGATTGGTAGCTTGCTTGAATGGTTAGTTGATTGATTGGTTAGTTATTTGGTTGATTTGGTTGGTTGGTTGGTTGCTGCTTGATTTGTTAGTCGGTATAATGGTTGATTGGTTGGTTGCTTCATTGTTGGTTGATTGATTGATTGGTTGGTAATTTGGTTGCTTGGTTGATTGGCTCGTCGGCTGGTTAGTTGATATGTTGTTTTGTGGGTTGCTTGGTTGGTTGATTAGTTGAGTCGTTGCTTGAATGATTGGTAGCTTGCTTGAATGGCTGATTGCTGGATTATCCAATCAAGCAAACCAATCAACCAAATAACCAACCAAGCAATCAACAAGCAATGAAGCAACCAGCCAACTATCAACGAACCAACTAATCAACAGTTCTACCAACTAACAAATCAAGCAACAACCAACCAATCAATCAATCAACTAATCAACCAATCAAGAAACCAAAAAACAACTAATCAACCAATCAGCCGACCAACCATTCAATCAAACGGTAAAGCAAACCCATCAACCAAATAACCAACCAATTAAGCTACCAACCAACTAATCCAGCTATCAGCCATTCAAGCAAGCTACCAATCAATCAAGCAACGAATCAACTAATCAACCAACCAAGCAACCAACAAAACAACATATCAACTAACCAGCCGACCAGCCAATCAACCAGTAAAGCAACCAATCAATCAAATTACCAAACAATCAATCAATCAACCAACAATGAAGCAACCAACCAATCAATCATTCTACCAACTAACAAATCAAGCAGCAACCAACCAACCCTGTCCAGCAGATTTCCTGCAGCGCTACGACGTCGAAGTTGCGGGGATGTAATTCATCGTAGATTATCCTGTCGCAACCTGCGAAGCCTAGCGACTTGCAGTTCCATGTTCCAAGCTTCCAATCGTGATCCTTTATTCTTCGCCTAGGTCGTTGCCGATTGTATCGAGTCGTATTATCTTCTATGTCGTTCGTAATAGTTGTTTTTAAAGGCGGCTTATTGAGCCTGCGCAAAACTCCTGTCTCGTCGGAGGGCCGTCGTGTCAGGGCTGTTTAGCGTCCCACCTAACACCAGGACTTGGGCCTGTGCGCTTTGAGCGGCACACGGTCGCTTTGGCGGAGCCTACTTGCGGATACACGCAGCTTTTTATAGAGGTTAAACAGGGTCTACTGTCAAACCCCACATCCTAGGCAGACGCCACAACTCGCAGATGGCCTGGGGAGGGATCGTCAAGCCCTTGGACAAAGTCCCTACTGCCCCCGACCAACCAACCCATCAACCAAATAACTAACCAATCAATCAACTAACCAATCAAGCAATCTAGCAATCAACTTATTAACCAATCAACCAAGCAACCAACAAAACAACCAATCAACTAACCAACAAGCAACCATCCAATCAACCAGTCAACCAACCAACCAACAATGAAGTAACCAACCAACAATCAAGCAACCAACCAATCAACCATACTACCAACTAACAAATCAAGCAGCAACCAACCAATCAAGTAAGCTACCAATCCACCAAGCAATCAAACAACTAACCAACCAACCAACTAATCAACCACCAAGCAACCAACAAAACAACATGTCAACTATCCAGCCGACCAACCAATCAAGCAACCAATGAATCAACTAGTCAAGCAACCAGTCAACCAAATTAATAACCAATCAAGCAATCAACCAACCAATCAACCATTCTACCAACTAACGAATCAAGCATCAATCAATCAAATAATCAACCTTTAAAGCAAGCTACCAATCATCCAAGCAATCATTCAACCAATCAAGCAACCAACAAAACAACATATGAACTAACGAGCCGACCAAACAATCAATCAACCAGTCAAGCAACCAATCAACCAAATTACCAACCAATCAAGGAATCAATAAAAAAAGCAACCAACCAATCAACCATTCTTCCAACTAACAAATCAAGCAGCAACCAACTAACCAAATAACTAACGAATCAATCAACTAACTAATCAAACAACCAACCATTCAAGCAAGCTACCAATCAACTTATTAACCAATTAACCAAGCAGCCAACAAAACAACTAATCAACTAACCAGTCGACTAACCAATCAAGCAACCAACCAATCAACCAGTCAAGCAACCAACCAACAATCAAGCAACCAACAATTCAAGCAAGCTACCAATCAACCAAGCAATCAAACAACCAACCAGCTAATCAACCAATCAAGCAACCAACCAATCACCAATCAAGCAACCAATCAACCAAATAACCAATCCAGCAATCAACTTACCAAGCAGCCAACAAAACAACTAATCTACTAACCAATCAATCCACCTGTCAAGCAACCAACCAATCAACCAACCAACTAACAAATCAAGCCAACTAACAACCAAATAATCAACCAAGCAATCAAGCAACCAACCAACTAATTAAGCAACCAACCAACCAACCAATCAAGCAACCAATCAACTAAACAACTTATCAATTAACGAGACTACCAACCAATCAAGCAACCAATCAACTAAATAACCACAACCAATCAATCAAGTAAAGCAACCAATCAACCAAATAAGTAACCAACCATCAATCAATTACCTAATCCAGCAACCAACCAATCAAGCAAGATACCAATCAAACAACAAACTAATCAACCAATCAATTAACAAGCTAATCAACCAAATAAAGCAACCAACCAATCAACCATTCAAGCATCCAACAAAACAACTAATCAACTAACCAGCCGACTAACCAATCAAGCAACCAACCAATCAACCAGTCAAGCAACCAACCAACAATCAAGCAAGCTACCAATCATCCAAGCAATCAAACAACCAACCAGCTAATCAACCAATCAAGCAACCAACCAATCACCAATCAAACAACCAATCAACTAAATAACCAACCAATCCAGCAATTAACTTACCAAGCAGCCAACAAAACAACTAATCAACTAACCAGCCTACTAACCAATCAATCAACCTGTCAAGCAACCAACCAATCAATCATACCATACTACCAACTAACAAATCAAGCAGCAGCCAACCAAATAATCAACCAACCAATCAAGTAACCAACCAGTCAAACAAGCTACGAATCTACCAAGCAATCAAGCAACCAACCAACTAGTCAACCAATCAACCTGTCAAGCAACCAACCAATCAACCATACTACCAACTAACAAATCAAGCAGCAATCAACCAAATAATCAACCAAGCAATCAAGCAACCAACCAACCAATCAAGCAACCAACCAACTAATTACCCATCAACTAAACAACTTATCAATTAAGTTGACGACCAACCAATCAAGCAACCAATCAACTAAATAACCACAACCAATCAATCAAGTAAAGCAACCAATCAACCAAATAAGTAACCAACCATCAATCAATTAACTAATCCAGCAACCAACCAATCAAGCAAGCTACCAATCAAACAACAAACTAATCAACCAAATCAAACAACAAGCTAATCAACCAAATGAGCAACCAACCAATCAACCATTCAAGCATCCAACAAAACAACTAATCAACTAACCAGCCGACCAACCAATCAATCAATCAGTCAAGCAACCAATCAACCAAATAACCTACCAGGATCTCGGAAGGATTCCCTGGATAAGCCAGGAAGGATAGATAGGCAAAATAGGAAATATTCCGCGCAGAATCTCTGAAGGATTCCCTGCAGAATCTCCGCAGGATTTCCTCCCGAATCTCGAAAGGATTTTCAGCAGAATCTCGGAAGGTTTCCTTGCAGTTTTGGAAGGATTCCATGAGAATCCCGGAAGGATACGCTGTAGAATCTCGGAAGGATTCCCTGCGGGATCCCTTATGGAATATTGGAAGGACTCCCTGCGGAATCCCAGAATGATTCTTCGCGGAATCTCAGTAAGGCTCCCTGCGGAATTCCAGACGGATTTGCTGCGTGATTCCGGAATAATTCGCTGCGAGACTCCAGAAGGATTCCCTTCGGATTTTGAAAATAATTCCCGAAAGCATTCTCTTCGGAATCCCGAAAAGAAATTGAAAATTATAAAGAAATAAGTCAGTTCAATTCTATAGACCAATTCAGATGGATTTCTACTTATATATGAATATTTATATGTTCATTCATACCTAGTACACTTTAGTTCGAACAATGTGGATTACGGGATAGTGATTCCGCTTGTCATGCCAAAACTTGAACGCGGTGCAAAAAAATAATTCACGGACAGCTGAACAGTGTCTTTCTTTCGAGAAGCTTCTTGTAACATATGTAGGATTTAGTTTACTTCTTTCTATATTTATTGTGTGATTCGATACATCAAACTGCGTGGGCGATAACCGCAGACGAAGCTGTACTCTAGGATTTCTCTGTTTGTATTTGGTATCTCCAGTCTCCGTCTGTTGCTACTACTATGAACAATCCAAGCTAGTCCAGATCGTGGTTCATTTCTTGCAATCTGGCCCTCTCGCTATCGCTTCCGCCCTGTCCGCCGCCTTACTGACGCATACGATTGATCAGTAGTGTGAACACTTGGGCTGGCAAGGTCTGTTGGAGGACTTGGAGAAGCTGTGCCGGTTGGCCGCAGACGATCACTGCGTTAGCCAGATGCTCGACACCGTTCTCGATGTCACCGGAAGAGATGAGGGCCTCGCCCATCTGAATTTCCTGGAGGAAAAATCTTGCACTTCTTCATGGTCTGCCATGTTGGGCATCGTCGTCCGTGGCCCTCCAGCAGCCGAAACAGCCTTCGTCGCTTTCCTCCTCTCTCGCAGCTTTTTTTTTAAGTACGGATCTTTGCGGCGCTTGTGATCGAAGTAGATGCAGTAGCCCAGGAACAGCGTTCCGGCCACGTCGGCTGCAATCCCGATAGTAGTTTTACTTATCTCCATCTCAACGATTCCGGACCCGAGCTTCACGGTGGCACTAGCATGTTAATTCCGAACGAGAGAGAGGTCGAAAAGCGAAGAAATTTTCCTGCTTTTGTCCACGAAATGAACTTCTGACCTCCTCCCGCGCAGCTTCTTTTCGAAGTCCGGATCTTTGCGGCGCTTGTGATTGAAGTAGATGCAGTAGCCCAGGAACAGCGTTCCGGCCACGTCGGCTGCAATTCCGATAGTAGTTTTACTAATCTCCATCTCAACGATTCCGGACCCGAGCTTCACGGTGGCACTAGCACGTTAATTCCGAACGAGAGAGAGGTCGAAAAGCGAAAAAAATTTCCTGCTTTTCTCCACGAAATGAACTTCTAACCTCCTCACTCGCAGCTTCTTTTTGAAGTCCAGATCTTTGCGGCGCTTGTGATTGAAGTAGATGCAGTAGCCCAGGAACAGCGTTCCGGTCACGCCGGCTGCAATCCCGATGGTAGTTTTACTAATCTCCATCTCAACGATTAGCTTCACGGTGGCACTAGCAGGAACTAAGAACCATCAAGTTCATCTCACTTTATAATTTTAACAGAACTTATTTAAATATTTATGATAAGAGCAGACAAAAAAACAAAAACAAAACATTGATGCTGTCAGTTATGCGTGCACGGAAAAATAATCATGCGGAAAATGATGACTGACAGCATCTGGTTAGTGTCTTTTCAGTTGTATACCTAGGACTCCTACACACCGATTGAAACTTGAACGCAACACGGGAAAATCCCGAGTGTCTGGTCCCGGTTATTAGTTCCTGGTAGGGCCTCCTAATCCGTGCGATAGCGACTGAAGGAGAACATTATTTTTAACTCTTATGGCCTTGAACAAGACTGTTTGCTTCGGCTTAGTCCAAAAAGTAAGAAAACGATCTTTTCAAATAACCGCGAATTTCTAGTGGTGGTATAAAAAAGACTGAATGCTCTGCGAGCGAATGCACTTTTCTTTTATACCTTATTTTGAATCTTCTCTGCTTCCCAATTGGTGGGCCAATCAGCCAGTTTCTTTTATCCCGCTTCTTTGTCAGCCAAAGCGTCATCATCATCAACGCGTTCGAGAAGGGCTTCTTCTTTTTTACGCTTGTTGCTCGCTGCTGGCGTCTATTTCCTAACGGGACTTTTCGCTTGATACATGCCAATAAGCCGGGCAAGCGAGCTTAGAATTGCAGTTCAGGTGAGAAGTACGTGTTCTTTTCTGAGACAACATTGTTAGTAGTAGATGGAAGGAAACACTCGGACATGGGATTTCGAGTGATAAGATTTAGAATTGGTCATGGGACGATCATTCAGTCACGTTCGCTTTGTGTGCGGTCAGTATCAAACAATGTTTATCTAGATATTTCTTGATCAATGCCAAAAAATCCAACATTTGATGAAAAATCGATTGATATTTTATTTATGTTTGAGCTGTTATCGGTGTTTTTTTATTCCAAATATCCAAATATTATGTGAGAGATTTGGACATCTTATGTTTTTTTAGGCATGGTCAAGCGAAGTCCTTCGTCCACTTCGCGGTTAAATCAGAAAAATTATCCACTGTTAGTTTTGACGCTATTTATGAAAATCACGCATAAAATTTTATCTCTAGAATATTGGATTTGGCACCCAAGTACAATTTCTATCCCGAAGGGTATTGAAAGCTTTGATATTGGTCTCTATTATTGGCTCTCTGAAGAACCGTTTGTGTTTTGGACATACATGATGCATCATGTGGCTTTTCTTCAGCCTGTCTCGGCTCATCACCGATGGCGGCCGGTCTCGGCTCGACTCTGCTGCTGCTGCCGGTATCTGCTCAGCATTGCTGCTTTGTCGGGTCTGTAGGGTGGACTGCTGCTGTACTGGCTAGGTTTCGGCTGATGATGGTGGCTTCGATGGTGTCGAGCCGAAAAGCGGACGGGTCAGACTTCGTTCCCTGCTAAAAAATGAAAGTGCTGTTCAAACGCTGGAGCGGTTGCGTCGCTTGTCCCGGTCAGAAAGAAAGGAAAAAATCGCGTTGCGCTATTTTATGGCTTCTCGGCAGACCCAGCGGCTGCTCATTCGCTGGTGTCTGCACCAATCAGAACGTGGTAATGGAATAATGCAAGAATTATGCGGTACCCATATTTATAGGTTCCCTTGATCTCAATGTTTTCATTGAAAACAGTTTCATGCCTATTGAAACAAGTTTTTCGGGTATTATCAAGCATGGACATGAAAGGCATACTTGAAATCTGTCGATTGAGGGGCTTACCGCAGAGATTCGTCCATTGAGAAGAACGCTATTAACGTTTAAAATCTTTCAACACAGCGTAACGCGGTCGATTTGAATTTTTTTGAATGACACCCGGTATAGTAACGAGAGACGTAAGTCCTACGTCAAAACTTAGCAAGTAACCGCACAATATTGAGTAAAACAAATTAAGGGTGTAGCATTTCTGCATGCGGTGAATAAATTTCGCACCGTGTATATAACTGACAGCATGAATGTTTGTGTTGCTTGATTACCAATAGAATAGAATTTGAATGCTGGCCCGCATAATTGAAAACGATTTGCTGTGTTGTTGTCACTATTCACATGAAATAAACGATATTGTTACGATTTACATTACCATTGGTTTACAATGTTATTATATGTTTACCCGAAAACAGTATTATACACACTTAGCTCATTTTACAGTATTCGGTAAATTTTACCGAAATCTCAACCGCTGAACTGTTCGGTAAATTAATTTACAGATTTTTTGTTTTTTTTTCCATTGCTCAACTGTCAAAATCACCGAAAATCAGTAAAATAATTTACCGAACAGTTCAGCGGTTGAGATTTCGGTAAAATTTTACCGAAGTCGGCGATTTATTTTAAGTGTGTACATACACAGAGAGAAATAAAATTGTGTTTCTGAGAATATCGCACTTTCGTTTTGAAAGTAGTTCGTTTCTAGTAATTTTGAGCAACGAAACTTTTATTGTGAATACAAAACATTCTATTTGAAAGTTTTTCCATCAACAAAACATTGTAGCTTTGAAAGCGAAAATTTTTCAAATGAGAGATGAAATAATCTTAAATCAACTTTTCATTTTATTGATTTGGCAACACAAACAGAAATAATCTGGCAACTATACGAGCTGTCAATGGCTGGACTTGAAAAATCTCTCCGTTTCAAAGAAAAAGCAAGTGCTGCTCCTTCGACGAAGTAAATGGATCCACAGGTAATTGTTTTCTAACTATTTTCTTTGCGAAAACTATACAAAGTCTTTTCTTCTATTTATATTGATCGTCGTAGATGTTGGAAGAGCACAGCTGGACTCTGGAAATTTCATTAAGAGGATAAAACATCCGCGGCAAAATCCCGCCGTAAGACCGAAAAATGGCTGCAAGAAGAGAAGTTGGCCGCTACCACCTTTAAACGCGACCCTGCGGCACATTATTTAGAATATACAAACCATGCTGATTGCAAAACGATCAAAAATATAATAAAATGGAAATAAAATAATGAATTTTGAATGTTTTTATTTTAACAAAACTAAATTTAAAATTTGCATGTAAAATTGAGAAGAAACACAATTGTTATTTTGAAAGTACCACTAGTTGATACTAATGTAATATTTACCATTTATTTTGAGAGGAAAATGTTATTTTAATAACATTCCTCTTGTCAAAGCTCTTGCCGAGGCAACATTTTTTGCATTGGTAGATTTAACAATCATATACTTTCTACTGAAAATCACTAACTAATTTTCTTAATTTTACCAACGTTTTTTTAATTTCACCAACGATTTTTTTTTGTGTGTAATTGTTAATCTTCAATATCATATGCAATAATTTCAAAGCATATTGCATCTTAACAATTTCTTATGGTCCATCATGACAAAGGAAACGATAGATAACTGTAAATGACTTACAATTAATATTGTAACAATATGGAATATAGCTTTGAAATTATCATGTACTGTTCAAGTCTAGCTTGCTACTTCACACTGCCGTGAAAATTATTCCGTGTATAGTAGAAAATCGAAAATTTGTTTTCAATAAAATGAAATATCTGCAGTTATCAGACGTCGCAACTCATTTCTGATTATACTAATGACACACTGATGGTATTCGTACCATGGTACAAGTTGTACCACAGGTGTGTCACCTTGTACCATGCTGGTACAACGTGGAAAACCATGGTACAATATGTACTAGGGTACATAATACTAATGACACACTGATGGTATTCGTTGGGGCAGCAGGGACAGCAGGGACAGCATGATGTCCAAGGGCTTGACGACCCCTCCCCAGCTGTCTGCGAGTCAGGGAGAACTGCCTAGGGCGTGGTGGGATTTAGCAGTGGGCTCTGCTAAAATCCCTCCCAAAAAACCACAAGTGCCCGTAAGCGGACTCTATCAAAGCGACTGTGTGCCGCTTCAAAAGCACAAGCCCAGGGAGGGAGTGCCAACTGGCATGTGGAGTGTCCCTACTTCGGTAGGGTAGTGCGTGAGCTGCTTCGGCAGGGAGTGAGTGATCTGTTTGTGCCGAGGCAGGAGTGTCATAGCGAGTCGCCGCCGCTATGGCAGCCTCGAAGCGCAGCAGAAGTCTGAGTATGGACTGCACATGCTAAGGTAAGAGTGTCGTAGCGTTGCTACCGCTATCGACACCTCGAGGCATGGCAGTGGAGTGTTAGAGTGAGTTGGGGAGTGTCCCTACTTCGGTAGGGTAGCGCGTGAGCTGCTTCGGCAGGGAGTGAGTGATCTGGTTGTGCTGAGGCAGGAGTGTCATAGCGCGTCACCGCTATTGTCACCTCGAAGCGCAGCAGAAGTCTGAGTATGGACTGCACATGCTGAGGTAGGAGTCGAGGGACCTATCGACACCTCGAGGCATGGCAGTGGAGTGTTAGAGTGAGCACCGAAAAGGGTCACATGGAGCGAATGGTCTTTGGAGAAGCTGCTTCGGCGGCAGGGTAGCAGCAGGTTGTACCCACACCTACAGTTGTGCACATGTGGTGCATGGGGAGTGTCCCTGCTTCGGCAGGGTAGCGTGTGGTCTGCTTCGGCAGTGGTGTGATTGATCTGCTCGTGCTGAGGCAGGAGTGTCGTAGCGCAATATCTGTAGGCCCAGGCAGTTACCGCTATTGACACCTCGAGGCATGGCAGCGGAGCGTCCGGGAGAGCATCCAAGTAAGACTCAAATGGAGTGAATGGTGTGCGAGCACCCAAGTCAGTCTCGCGTGGGACGAGTGCCTGTGTGAGCGATAATGAGCGAGTACGCTTAGTACTGCCGTCCCCCCAGAAGTAGTACTGCGAGGTAGTTCCTGGGGGAAACGATGGTGGAGCCCAAGGGAGTTTAGTCGGTATTACCGGTATGGTCGAGTCCGACACTCCAGTACACTTCCGTGTGGTAGTTTGGCAACTACAATGCACGTGTACTGGGTTAGTGTGTAAATGCATTCTCCCTTGTAAAAAAAAAAAAAAAAAAAAAAAAAAACACTGATGGTATTCGTACCATGGTACAAGTTGTACCACAGGTGTGTCGCCTTGTACCATGCTGGTACAACGTGGAAAACCATGGTACAATATGTACTAAGGTATATAACCGTGGTATACCACGGTCCTTGTACCACCAGTGTGTCTTTAGTATAACCGTGGTATACCACGGTCCTTGTACCACCAGTGTGTCTTTAGTATTAGTGCGCATGATAGTACATCCATGCGTGCATGATGCGCACTACTAATGAAATATATCAAATTGTCGAGTGCTCAATCGCGCGGTCCGGTTTGGTGGCGGCCCGACAATAATATCTTCCAATGATAAAAATGCAATAATCGTTGGAGTTCTGTGATGAATGTGTGTTTATTTTTTATAAAACCAAAAAAAAAGGTTTTCCGTGTGTTTGATTTCTGAGGCCTGATATATTTACTGATGGTTGGATTAGTTAGTTTTGATTGTGATTTGTGTTAAAAATATAATAGTTCTGCATAAAAAACAAAGGTTAGTTATAAAATTTATTCATATCAAATTGAATTGAATTGAAATAATCAAAATACATATATGTATTTAATATCTATTTTCAGTTTCTCCGCACATATCGGCAGCTCAGATTTTCAAACCAAGCGAATAGTTTAATGGCTGATTATTGGTATGTACTACGAGCATTATTCAATGCTTTAAGTTTTTAAGCTTTATAAAGGTAGGTAGCTTTTATTTAAGTAGTTTTTCTTTTCCATTTTTTGCAGTTACCGATGCGGCTTCTCCCGATATTCAACACCCATTATGAGCTTCTGTACCGAGAAAATAAAGTGAAGTTTTTCGATTTTTGTGTGTGCGAAATATGTGTATTATCTAATGCAAACATTCGGCAATATTTAAAAGTGGCTCTTATCAATAAACAAAAATGAAATATAACTGTTGTGTTTGTTATTTATGAAGCTAGAAAAATAACCAATTATGCTCGTTCAACTAGTGAAGATACGGGATACGGTGCGTGGTTTTTGCTTCATATCGTTCTACTGTTTTTAAACTGCATACCATACCGTTTTTGTCCGAAAAAACATATTATACCTGAACAGTAACACATACTGTGTAGCGAAAAAAATGTACTGAAAAATTTCCTTTTTTGTATGTTAATTATACTTAACCGCCTATTACTCATATGGTACAATTGCCAATAATAGCATGACATATTGTGAAAACGGTATATGTTGATGTTAGTTTATCATACATATGAACAACAAACAGAATAGTGAGTTTAATATAATTTACTGTTATGACCTATCTGTGAAATGGTCCAATTATGGTTCAAGATTATGCGGGGGGTTTTGCGATAATTGCTACCTTTTATTACTGTCCGCTATATAAAAAAAAGTGTATTAGAATCCAGCCAAAGAGACTCCAGATATATTTTCAGTATACACTAATAAAAATCCACACATTTTTATTGGCAAAAATCTAAAGAAATTTACAAATAAATTTTATGTGTGTGTTAATAATCACCCGCTATAGGAGAATCCACATAAAGGTTATTAGTTAATAACGGTTATGTGTGTTTCCACATATATGCTATGCGAATTCACATAGCCGTTATGTGGAAAATGCTATAGTCAAAATTTATGTGTGCCACACATAATGGATATGATTGGATTTTTGTCAGTGTATGATAATGTTCCAGGAAAAATCTGCTTCTATCTCATTAAAGCCCCAAACGCAATATTTACAACGGAACGCGGAAAATTTGACAGTTAGCCCATATACTTTCTCTCAAATTTGCCGTTTCCATCGCCGTTCCGTTATATTGCGTTTGGGGCAGTAGTGTTTGAGTAGAAATTCTATTGGTAATCAAGAAAAGTGCCAAATTTACAAAAATGCTACCGATCGATTTCCATGCAGGTTTTCCATTTGTGGGTCGGTGAGAAAGGAATACTTCGACCTACATTGTTGTTTCATTAGAACGGACGTCGTAGCATTGACTTTCCTCGCAAATATTCCATTAATAAGGAGTAGTCAGGACTGTTCAAAGATAATTCTCACTGGAGAGGGGACGTTAGAGCTCTTTCTACGAATGGAAGTGGAACATATAGTGAGGAAGCGAAAGAAGTCATTGTTTCAGGTTAGTGACTCTTGTCTATATGCTACAACAATGTCCATGTTTTGATGTTTTCATCCCATATTAAAAACCCAGATTAATCCACCTAGCAGTGATGATGCCTTTCTCGTGCATTATAAAATATATTGAAAAAATCACATTAGAAAGGTCAAAAAAGCTCTTTGGGGGAATAGATCACATTTTTTCGATCATTTTTAATATTTTTGCCTTGCCACCATTCAAAAAAAATTGTTCTTTGAATTTTCAAGGGGGACCTTTGGGGAAAAACAATGATTTTTCAATAATTCCGAAAAGCAATGATCGGGCCCATTTCCAATAGCAAACAATTCCCCGTCGAATGCAACTTGTTGCGAGTAAATCGGATAATTCTAAGTTCTAAAAAGTGTGCCTACAAAATTTGTACACATACACACACACATACACAAAAAAACAGACGTCACCTCAGTTTGTCGAGCTGAGTCGATCGGTATATAACACTATGGGTCTCCGGGCCTTTTATCAAGTTTTTTTAGCAATCATATAGCCGTTCGGTACAACTTTGTTGTACGAGAAAGGAAAAAATGCATATGTTACAAATATGCGATCGTGCGGTAGTACAATGATTAGCGATAGTAAATACAATGATTAGCGCAACGGCGTGTTTTCCGTTTTGAAAAATACATATGGATTAAAATTCGATATGTTTCCAACTTTCCTGATTCCCACGTAGTGTTTTTTCACCAATGTAATATTAAAGTTCAATAATACTACATAGTTGTATGTCATACATTGATTTTGCATCCCTTTGTGTAATAATTGAACAAGTACATTTGGGAAAATGAAACCAACAATTCACATAAATATGAATGAAAAAAAAGCCGCATAAGAGCATCATTACCGGTCGCGAGCATTTTAATCACCCGCGTAGCGCTTTCATTTTAGTTTCGTCACTCGTTTCCGTATCGGTCACTAATTTCGGCTCTCAATTTGGTTGCTGTATTCTGTACCGGTGACGTTTGACATATGACAGTACATCAAATAGCAGCGCTCTTATCGCGCTACCAAATTTGGTCACCTGTCAGTCGCGCTACTGTTATAGCAGCGCGTTTAGTAGCGACCGGTAAAGTGTCAAGTAACGATACTGCGCTGCCAAACGGCTTAAACTCACCACCGGTAATCTTGCTCTAATATGGAAATAAGGAGGTGTATGAAAACGAAAGTTATGTTCAAATCACCCATATGCCCAAACTACACCATCATTCCACCCAAACCAACCAAACCACCCAAACCAAAAAGCAGTTAGCCTTAATGACACGCCTCTTCTTTCCTTCCAAAGCATGAAACAAAATGGCAGCAAACGTAACGAGCGCACGAGATAGCATGTACGTAGGTATGCGATTTTTATTTCCAACGACGAAACTTTTACAGCTGTGTTGAGGCGAGCGGCTGAAGTCATCGGCTTCGGGTCTCTAGCGCGTGTGTGTTCGTCCATTAGTTTTCATGTTCCACATTTGAAGCTTTGGAAAACTTTGCTTGAGAGGTTAGCATCATCAATAAAGCACGAAAGAAGCAACACAAACATTCATGCTGTCAGTTATATACACGGTGCGAAATTTATTCACCGCATGCAGAAATGCTACACCCTTAATTTGTTTTACTCAATATTGTGCGGTTACTTGCTAAGTTTTAACGTAGGACTTACGTCTCTCGTTACTATACCGGGTGTCATTCAAAAAAATTCAAATCGACCGCGTTACGCTGTGTTGAAAGATTTTAAACGTTAATAGCGTTCTTCTCAATGGACGAATCTCTGCGGTAAGCCCCTCAATCGACAGATTTCAAGTATGCCTTTCATGTCTATGCTTGATAATACCCGAAAAACTTGTTTCAATAGGCATGAAATTGTTTTCAATGAAAAACATTGAGATCAAGGGAACCTATAAATATGGGTACCGCATAATTCTTGCATTATTCCATTACCACGTTCTCATTGGTGCAGACACCAGCGAATGAGCAGCCGCTGGGTCTGCCGAGAAGCCATAAAATAGCGCAACGCGATTTTTTCCTTTCATTCTGACCGGGACAAGCGAAGCAACCGCACCATCGATTGAACAGCACTCACATCTTTTAGCAGGGAATGAAGTCTGCACCGTCCGCTTTTTCGGCTTGACACCATCGAAGCCACCATCATCAGCCGAAACCTAGCCAGTACAGCAGCAGTCCACCCTACAGACCCGACAAAGCAGCAATGCTGAGCAGATACCGGCAGCAGCAGCAGAGTCGAGCCGAGACCGGCCGCCATCGGTGATGAGCCGAGACAGGCTGAAGAAAAGCCACATGATGCATCATGTATGTCCAAAACACAAACGGTTCTTCAGAGAGCCAATAATAGAGACCAATATCAAAGCTTTCAATACCCTTCGGGATAGAAATTGTACTTGGGTGCCAAATCCAATATTCTAGAGATAAAATTTTATGCGTGATTTTCATAAATAGCGTCAAAACTAACAGTGGATAATTTTTCTGATTTAACCGCGAAGTGGACGAAGGACTTCGCTTGACCATGCCTAAAAAAAACATGAGATGTCCAAATCTCTCACATAATATTTGGATATTTGGAATAAAAAAAAACACCGATAACAGCTCAAACATAAATAAAATATCAATCGATTTTTCATCAAATGTTGGATTTTTTGGCATTGATCAAGAAATATCTAGATAAACATTGTTTGATACTGACCGCACACAAAGCGAACGTGACTGAATGATCGTCCCATGACCAATTCTAAATCTTATCACTCGAAATCCCATGTCCGAGTGTTTCCTTCCATCTACTACTAACAATGTTGTCTCAGAAAAGAACACGTACTTCTCACCTGAACTGCAATTCTAAGCTCGCTTGCCCGGCTTATTGGCATGTATCAAGCGAAAAGTCCCGTTAGGAAATAGACGCCAGCAGCGAGCAACAAGCGTAAAAAAGAAGAAGCCCTTCTCGAACGCGTTGATGATGATGACGCTTTGGCTGACAAAGAAGCGGGATAAAAGAAACTGGCTGATTGGCCCACCAATTGGGAAGCAGAGAAGATTCAAAATAAGGTATAAAAGAAAAGTGCATTCGCTCGCAGAGCATTCAGTCTTTTTTATACCACCACTAGAAATTCGCGGTTATTTGAAAAGATCGTTTTCTTACTTTTTGGACTAAGCCGAAGCAAACAGTCTTGTTCAAGGCCATAAGAGTTAAAAATAATGTTCTCCTTCAGTCGCTATCGCACGGATTAGGAGGCCCTACATCCCCTGCTGGGCCAACTTGTGGCTTATTTCAGGAAGTCCTTCAGTGGGAAGGTTGCCACTGTCGAGGCTAATATTCCGTGACCGGACAGATACTTCCTGAATTGTTTTTGATGATTCTTGTTCGAGGTAGATTTGATTTCTGTGTCGGTTTGATGAGAAGATTTTGCCAACGAATGGTATGCAACGCCGATTATTTATCCAAAATAGTTGATGTGAGAAATTTGGACATATTATGTATCTTAAAGGCATGGTCAAGTCAAGTCCTACGTCCACTTAGCGGTTATGTCACAGACATTACCCACTGTTCGTTTTTTTTTAAACTTTATTAAGTGTTATTTTAATCTCCAGATTATGTTCAACACCGTACTTGCTAAATGGACACGGTCGGTTAAAGTAGCTGTTCCTTAAATAGTTCGTTAAAGTAGTCGCTAGATTATTCGCTGTTGGTTTGAGCGAGACAGAGTATATGTCAAAAAAAAATTACCCAGCAATCTGCGGTGTATTGTTCGAAATGAACGTTTATCAGCAATGGACTTTCTGCTGTACTATAGATCTCGCATAATTTATCAAAAGGACCTAAGTAACATTTTTTTCATGAATTAATTTGAGTACTGCAATCAACAGAACAACATGAAAGCTATTGCGATTCTTTTCTAAAATTAGCATACTGGCTCACCAGTTACGCGCCGGGTCCCATGTGCCGAGTTGTGCGCCATGCAAAAAGTAAATAAACCAATGTCAAATAGATGTGAGCTTTCGGTAAGCTTTTCCACATTCGCTTGTAAGGTATGTAGCATATTGTCGTCCCTTTACGAAAAGATATTTTTAAGTGAAATTGTTCGAGGTTTAGTAGTTTTTGCTTTTCTTTCGCCTGTGTTGCGTTCAGGATATTGTTTAAGTGGATATTAGTAGTGCAATTATGTTTAATTTGTGATGTAATATTCTACACTTAAATTGAGTAAAGTACCATAATATGACACAATACCTTAGCGGCGCACAACTAAGCGAGGCAGAGGTGAATGAGCAAAATGCTATAATATCTCGAGAATCACAATATTGATTGCAGTATTCAAATTAATTCATGAAAAAAATGTTACTTACGTCCTTTTGAAAAGTTAAGCGAGAATTCATGACAAAATTTACTTAGGTCCTTTTGAAAAGTTATGCGGAAATGTAATAAAATGCGTAAAGCCAAAATAGAACTTTTGGGAACTTGCAAGTGTTCTGAGTGTTTAAGTTGACTTTTTGTAAATTTATTGGTCAATATTTAAGAAGTGCAGTTAAAAGAAAAGTGCATACTTAGTTTATTCAAATTTGATTCAGACTATCTTTTGAAAAGGGTCAAACTTGTTTTTACTGATTTTTTCAAATGGATATAATCGAAAAACGACCCTTCCTACAAAAAAGTGTTGTATGGGTGACTATCGCAAAATCAGTCAAACTTTCTAATAAAACTTTTTGAAAAACTCAAAATTGAACCCTACACCTGGGTGCTGCGGATAGAGCCGCTTTTCTGCGCTCAAGCGAGTAGAGGGATATTTTGAAATCACTCCCATAAACAAAATTATTTTGCAGTTACTTGGCTGTCAAACATTTCCCGCTTTTCGAATTTCTCTTTCCACGCTGCTCGAGGGCGCACAAATGCGTTAGACTCTACATGACTTTATGATTGTTTACATACATTCATGTTTTAACCAAATGCTGAATCTCGTGGAATTTCGTAAAGAGTGCTTTTTAGTTGCATTCCTACTAATTATCCACCCGGAATATAATGTGAGAATATTTGTTACAAAGAATACAAAACTCAAACAAAGTTTATTTTCTTTTTTTCCCCAAATAATAACAATACTTCTCAATATTAGATCAGAAACGAACATAACCACAATCTTCAATGTTTGGCTCCGGCACAATAGAAAATTTTGGCTTCAGTTTGACAACCAAATCGATTCTATTCGCACCACCCAGCCCTACACTAAAAAAAATCGATTTAAAAAATTAAAAGTCGATTTGCAAAAAAACGCCCTTTTCGATTTGGACGAAATTTTGTCTCAAGATAGGTGATTATGTTCCCTACCAACCGTCCATACATCGCAAGCTGGGCACTTTGAAGGGAAAAAAATTTTTCTAACAAAAACTTTTTCTTGACGGAATTGATTTTTTAAGTGTCTTTAAGGGGTGGATTTAACATATGTATACATAATATACTCATATTAAGTATTCCTGTACAGTCAGGCAGAGTACAATGTTTTGGTCGTAACTGGTCGCAACTAAGACGATCCCCACCGATGTGTATCCAAATGAGTGTCTAGTATAGGAACGAAATGCGTTCATATTTTATTTATGGACTTGTTCTCGCACCGGTTGTTTCTATCAAGGTTGTTGAAGCGCAATCATGCTTCGCACCGGTGGTGAATATCCGGTTGCTATTGAGACAAACACGGAAATAAATAAAATCAGGAAAAAAATTATATTTATTTTCAAATCTTTCAGAACGCGCTCCAACTTTTGTAGTATAAATGTGTGCGTAATGCATTTTGTGATTATCAGATTAGCTAGATACACATCTGCTAGGTGGCGCTAGCTTATATGCAATAATTTAGTGAGGTGGATATCTCGAGATCTATAAGACTTAGAAAGATTTTGTCTTCTACAAAGTTGTTCCGGTAGGCATAACATTTATGATGGAGACTAGTTTAGTTTGGAATTCATACGCATAGCGGCGCTAGTGTATGAGAAATAACCTGTTAGGTTAAATATTTCTAAATCCGTTAGAGTTAGAAAGTGGCCATCTTCTACAAAGGTATCCGAATTATCTGTTAGTTGGGTTATTATGTAAGAGCATCATTATCGGTCGCGAGCATTTTAATCACCCGCGCAGCGCTTTCATTTTAGTTTCGTCACTCGTTTCCGTATCGGTCACTATTTTCGGCTTTCAATTTGGTTACTGTATTCCGTACCGGTGACGTTTGACAGTTGACAATTCATCAAATAGCAGCGCTCTTATCGCGCTACCAAATTTGGTCACCTATCAGTCGCGCTACTGTTATAGCAGCGCGTTTAGTAGCGACCGGTAAAGTGTCAAGTAATGATACTGCGCTGCCAAACGGCTTAAACTCACCACCGGTAATCTTGCTCTAAGAATTAAAAGGGTAGTCAAAACCAGAAGTTTAGTTTGAAACCGCAATACTCGTTGGCGCTCGAGTTGAGTCGAATCGAGTCAAGTACGAGACACTGAAGATGGCCTTACTGTAGAAGTCGAAATAAGTATCTGTCAAAGGTACAACCAAGTGGTGGAATTAAATGGAATTGCACGAACTCGTCTTATGGCCTCGCTTATGGCAAGTTACTTTGTAGAATACGGCAATATTCTGAAAATTCCAGATTTTGAGATATTTACCCTATCAGTTTATTTCTTATACACTAGCGCCGCTAAGCGATTGTGTTTAAAACTAAACTTGCTTGCATCATGACGGTTTTCACCACCCGAACAACTTTGTGGAATACGGCAATATTCTAAAAATTTCAATATTCTAAAAATGTCTAACCTAGCAGGTTATTTCTTATACACTAGCGCCACCAAGCGGTTATATCTTAATCTAAACCTGCGTTGGTCATAATGGTTTTGACCACCCGAACAACTTTGTAGAAGGCGGCAATATTCTATTAATTATATATTTTGAGATACCTGACCTATCAGGCTATTTCCAATATACTAGCGCCGCCAAGCGGTTGTATTATTAACCCGTTTCGGTCTGACCTAGAAATCAAAATTGAAATAACCCGTGTAGGCTCATTTTTCTTCCGATTGCCATGAAATTTTCAGGGAAGAAACGTTATCATGTCTATTTTTTGGTACATGACTTGATTTGACCATGGTGCCAATCCGGCCGGATTTATTAAGGGGGGATCCTGGGTCAGATGCAGTCAAAAACGGGTCATTTTTTTTTAAACCATAGATAAATGAACGAAAGTGACCAGAATGCTGATGCAAACGTGGTCAATCATCATTGACCAGCATCAGAAGTTAGTTTTGATACATTTGAATCACCAGGACATGGTTCCGGATGTTCCGGGAACCTGGTTCCCTGGGGTATCCCTGGGGTGGTGGACACTTTTCAAGTGAACACAACCCAGTCTTGCGACATATCAAACTTCATGGTTTTGGAAGAGAATCCTAATAGATGAGTTTTTGGGAGGTTTTGGACACATTGGCCACATCCGGAAGTGTTCCCGGGATCCTGGTTCCCTCAAGGAAGTGGACAAATTTCGATTAGCACCGAAACCCATCTTGCGACATATCAAACTCCATGATTTTGGAAGACAAGCTCAACAGATGAGTTCTTGACAGGTTTTGGGCACATTGGTCACATCCGGAAGTGTTCCCGGGATCCTGGTATGTAAACAATCATAAAGTCATGTAGAGTCTAACGCATTTGTGCGCCCTCGAGCAGCGTGGAAAGAGAAATTCGAAAAGCGGGAAATGTTTGACAGCCAAGTAACTGCAAAATAATTTTGTTTATGGGAGTGATTTCAAAATATCCCTCTACTCGCTTGAGCGCAGAAAAGCGGCTCTATCCGCAGCACCCAGGTGTATACATGAAATCTTAAAATAGGTACTTTTTAACTCATTAATGGGTTTCTATGTTTCTTTGTGAAGTTTTTTCTTCCGTGTAAGCTGTGTATTCTATGCTGTCACACACAAAAAAAAATCGTTGGTAAAATTAAAAGAAACGTTGGTAAAATTAAGAAAATTAGTTAGTGATTTTCAGTAGAAAGTATAAGATTGTTAAATCTACAATTGCAAAAATGTCACTTCGAAGAGAACTTTGACAAGAGCCAACTTTTCAAAATAACATTTTCTTCTCAAAACTAAATATGTTTTTACATTTCAGAATAACATTTTCCTCTTAAAACTAAATGTATGTTTTTGCATTAAAGTTAACTGTGATACTTTCAGAACAACAATTATTGGGCACATTCAATTTAAATCAAACGCAAATATTTTTTTACACTATTGATATTTATTTATTTTCTACAAAGATAGCGCCTTGGATAGCGTACTGGATGGCCGTGATCGCGGCTCAGTGTTTCACTGTTTTTGGTTAGTCAACAAAATTCTCCCAGGAATCCATTACTTTGGACAGCAGATCCGAACCGGGTACGGGTGGCCGTAGGGTCCACCTCGAGCTCCACGTCCAAACCTTCGTCGAAAAGTACGTGATTCGCTTTGCAATCGCATAGATGACATTGGCCAGTCCACTTGGCGTTTTCACTGCCAAATTTCCTATGAACTTCCTGCAGGAAATGCCTCTAATTCGCTTGCCTTGCGTCATCTCTCCTCGGCGGCTGTTACAGCACATGATTATTGGGTGTTTGCGGAAGCTTTCTCAGATCCGTTTAGTCTTGGTGCCGTCTGAAAAAACATGATTGTCCATGATAATTATATCGAAAATTGTTTTATTTTAATAAAAACACATGCAAATTAGAACTTACTTGCCAATCAATGCCAATAGATCGCAATTTACTAAAAATCTCTTCTTTTGTTTTCAAGTTTTAGTTTTGATAGAACTTCGAGAGCTGCCAGTTACATTATTTTATATTGTCTGTGTTGCCAGAACAACGAAATGTAAAATAAAGATTAATAGTTTCATAAGTTTATTTTGAGTGCTCTCACTGTAAAAACAACAATTTTACACTGAGAAAGAAAACATCAAATCAAAAATTTTACTTTTAAATTAAACATTTCAGCATTCAGATTTACCAAATTTTCCTAACTTTCAAAATAAAACTAGAAAATGTTGGAATCCCAACTTTTTTTTTCTCTGTGCAGTGTGCCGGTTTCGAATAAATTGTGTCTTGGGAGAACATAACCTAGAAAATCGATAGCTTATTTGTTACGAAATAATGATGTCTCATAACTCTTTGAATATTTACTATTTTTTGAGAAGCGCCATCATTATGAAACTCAATAGTGAACAAGAAGAAAACATTCCCCATCGAATGCAACTTGCTGTAGCAAAATCGATTCAGGTTTAGTACTAGAAAAATTGGCTAATGTTTCAATGTGCACACACATACACACACACACGGACACACACACGGACAGACAGACATTTGCTCAGTTTGTCGAGCTGAATCGAATGGTATATAATACTATGGTTCTACAAGCGCTCTATAAAAAGTACGTTTTGGGAGTGAAATGAAAGCCTTTCTGGTACAACTTTGTTGTACGAGAAAGGCAAAAACTGTAAAAGTGTCACATCGACAACGAAACAACAAAATATTTTTGCTGTATGACAGAAAGAGTGGATTTGAATTATTTTTATCTTCTCTTGCGCACGGTGAATTAATTGAAAGTTAATTGCAGAAAAAGCACGTAAAATCTCTTTTACTCCGCGGACCGCGGTTTTTTCGCAACTAATCACATTGATCCTGCTATTGATCGTAAGTTTGTGCTCTTAAATATTATTTACAACGAATAATCTCATTTCCTACAATTATCCATCATTTCATTTAGCTTTGTATAACTCGAAATACGCCATCGATATGCTCCAGCTTTGCCAAACCTGGAACATCAAACAAATGTGCAAAGATGGTGCTTCCACTGGAACTCTTGCTTGTAATTGACTTTACAGATTATTTTCGCTATTGGCCAATTACGATGTTGCGATGCCATAGATTTTGCATAAATTTTCACGAAAATAAATAGTTTCCCTTGTTTTTCATTTTCAGATTACTGACGTGCAAAGTGGAGCAACTCGATTTCATCGGATTAGGAGATTCGAAGATTTCTGGGAAATCAAATCCAACAGGCCATTTTAGACGGATTCAAAATTATGTTTAAATGACGCTAAACCGGATACGATAAGCGCACTAAATCGCAGTGGGACGGAGAAACTCCGTTGCATAAAAATGCCTAGCCAACGTGATTGTATTGTCATTGCTGGGTGCGGCTGGGCTATCTCACCGGCAGGTAAGTCATAATTTTTAAACAAAACACGGTAACACGAAAAGTTCCTAGTACAAGCAGCGCCGAACTCCGAATTAGAAAGAAATTTGGCGCTTCTTTTTCTGGTGGAAATCGGCGCAAGACATGGTTCTTATGTGATATTTCTTTTCCTACAGATAAATGGCAACTATATTCGCAGTTTCTACATGCCACGAAACGCATCCTGACGAGTGAAGATGATCGCTTTGGGCGAGTTTTAAGAGCTCCTAAATTAAGAAAGAAGTAGATTGAAATTATGAAATAAAAAGGATAAATTAGGTAAACATTTGCAATGGTTGAATTAATGTAATGAAAAAAGACTGGTTGGTGAGGGGTGGGAGGTTCCTTTTGAAGCAAAATGAAATCCACTTTCTAAATGAAAATATTCCACTTTGTTTTCAACAGTGTGATCATTTATGGATCTGACAGTTGTACAGTTTTGTTTTGAAAGTTCGAACTTTTAATGTGGCATGTGGCATGTCACTTTTGAACCATCGTTGGCGTGAAAATTGTTGCACTTTCATTTTAAACATACGCAACTCTCTACGAAAAAGAACCAAAGCAACTTTTTATTTTAACCAATGGTTTTTTTAATTTCATTAATGGTTTTTCTTTCTGTGTAGCAGAATAACGAGCGCGTATTGTACACGCTTAGTTCACTTTACCTATTTATGGGTACTTGATTCACCCATATTTGGGTGGAGTCAACCAAAAGATATTTTAGTTACACGGACAGAAAACTGTTAACATTGAATTAAAAAATGGGATTGTTGTTTTTAACTGTTAACATTTTAATTGAAAAATATGACAAAATATTTATTGTTTTTAACAAGATTTGGTAACATAATATCAATAACGAAATATTATTGTTTCAACAATACTGTTTGAAATGAGCTTTTGAGAAAGCTCAAGTTATGTCAATTCACACATTTGAAAAGATCCTCAGTACACTCAGAATAAAATGCTTATTGAATATAAGTTTTTCGCACATAGAATTTGATCAGTTACCTTCACTTTTACAAAGTATGTGCGACAATAATGGTTTATTTCGGATATGATCATCATAAATTGTATGTGCAAAAGTATTGCAATTTTCAATAGCTCCGCACTTAAAATATATTTCGATATTTCCGGCGTGTTTTCATTAGCATTGCACATATTTATCAATTTGGTTTGAATCACTGTCTTGGGTTTAAAATACTTTTCATTTTCATGGTTTCTTTACTTTTATTAAATAATCGATTTCTTTGTTCTTATGGTAGATAAAACGTATAAAGCTATAGCCAAAATATCAATACATATTCTAGATGAGTGCAGGAAATAGTTCCGAAGCACACGGAGATACTGCATTCTTCAACTTGCTGTGGATGGGTGTTACCTTGAGCCCTGCAAATTGAATGCATTTTCCAGTTAAGTTTCAAAACAAGCGGCACCATAAATTATGCTATACAAACCTTTTTCTTGCTGCATCAGCGGGTTTTGTTCTTCCCAGTGATCAGTAGACCTTTCGTTGACCTGACCCGGACATGGTAGAGGTTATAAAGACGAATCACTGCAATTTTTCATTAAGTTTAACTGTGCGTTTAATTATGGCAACTTAAAACTTTTTCGTTACTTTTCCGGCTAGTTGTGATTTGCTTGTCCAGTTCATTATACAATGCAATCTGCAGCTCAAACTGGAAGACTATGAGTCTCCCACCAACTCGTATGTTGTTACTGTTCCGAACCGATTTGCGATTTACAGTTAAGGTCTGAAATACTAGATCACTGCTGTGAAATATTTGAGAAAGTAATGTATTCCGTCTACAAATATTTACCTTAAAATCGTTGAATAACTGCGCAGGTAAACTCAGTTATCTTAATCAGTATTTGAAGAGTTTTTCCTTGAATATTTCCATTTCTTAAGTTTTCGTAAATCAGTTGCAGAGAAACATTTTCGTTATTCGAGTTGATTTTCAACTGCCAATGAGTAATATCTTGTTTATGTTGTGCACTACAAACTCATATTACGCATAATGTACTATATTTGAGCCTCTAATAATTATTATTATTTGTACATAAATTTTATTAGCTGCACTTAGAATTGGAATTTGGAATTGCTCCCGTAATCTATGTGGTTTCTGCACATATAATTTATCAGCCGTTTAATTTGAGTGTAGGTATTTATTTGTGGAAGTTTTTGACCATGATTTCTTTGATATAAAATTGCACTAAACCGTTCAATGGTTGTAACGTTTGTAATGCATTTTAGATGTCAGTGCTAATTTAAGACAAGGCGAGTGAATTAGACAAGTCGCTTGAATTGAACGCTCAAACGCCTTCTTACAGCTCACTTGAATTAAAAGAAAGTTGAACATGTTTACCTTTTTGCCAGTCAATTCAAATCAATTGAGTTAAAAAAAAGGTTGTTAGTTGGCATTATATACAGGAGATTTGACAACTGATCGAAAAAAATACAATTCTATATGTCGGCTGGCCATGTACGTTTTTGTGTAAAAAATAGATAATATTTTCCAAAATTATAATGATTTGTATCCTTTATGTGGGAAGTGTCAATAAGCTCAATAATAATAATTGGTTCGCAAAGTGTTTATAACGGTGTTTAATAACCCCAGTAGCATTTTAGTTTTATGCTGGTTTTATAAAATTCATGTAGAGCAAATAATGGTTTTCATCGCCGTAATAAAACTAAAAATGTTACTTGAAAGAGCAGCATTTCTCTTAACGGTATTAATGATAGCCATATTGGAAACGAAGAAGCACTTCCAAGCCAGTGAAAATTCTTCTTCTTTCTTCTTCTTATTGGCATTACATCCCCATACTGGGACAGAGCCGCCTCGCAGCTTAGTGTTCATCAAAAGCACTTCCACAATTATTAACTGCGAGGTTTCTAAGCCAAGTTACCATTTTTGCATTCGTATATCATGAGACTAACACGATGATACTTTTATGCCCAGGGAAGTCGAGACCATTTCCAATCCGAAAATTGCCTAGACCGGCACCGGGAATCGAACCCAGCCACCCTCAGCATGGTCTTCTTTTATAGCCGCGCGTCTCACCGCACGGCTAAGAGGGCCCCTTATTATCCTAAATTAGCACTGACATTAATGATTCTACCGCGCAAAATACATTTTCTGTCATACACACTTAAAATTTTAAGTTTACCGATTGCCGAGAATCCAACAGCCGAGATATTGGTAATAGTTTAGACGAATTTCGGTAAAAATTTTGCCGAGATTTCGGTAAACTTTACTGAGTGATCGGTAATCGTTGCCGAGATCTCGGCAAAAAATGAACTTTGCCGAATTTCGGCAAAATATTGACGGAATTTCGGTAAGGAAATTACCGAATTTCAGTAGAAGATGTTACCGAAGTCTCGGCTGTTGGAATCTCGGCAAAAATTTTGCCGAGGTCTACAAAATAATTTAAGTGTGAATGTTTCGATTTACGATCTATATTGGGGCGGGGTGCCAACAGATTCAGTGGCGATTCGCGGTATGGTTCTTACAGAAATATCGAACATATTTTTGCTCTGTAGCCGTAGTCTAATCAATTACCCATCAAACATAAGATGATAAAATATAATATGTTTCGAAAAAAAAATATAGGCATTCTGAAATGTTCGACTTGATTTTAGTGACAATGAGTGACAGTGTAAACAATCGCGTGACAAAATTTGTAAAAATTTCGAATTTTTTCTAGTGATTGCGAGGGATATTTTCCATATATCAAGGTACGTTTTGTATATTTTTTCTAGCAATGCAGGAAAATGTTTAAATCTGCTTATTTCTTTTACTATTGCAGCAATTTGAAGGTCTGGAGAAACTATTTTTCAGTGGCGGAATTCTACGCCTTTGCTCGCAAGGCCAACTGAAGACCCCTAAATGCATTAGGAATTAACAAATAAAAAATCGTTCAATGCGTGTTAAAAAGGTAAGTGAAATAACTTCACAATCAAGCAAATTAATTATGTGTATTATGTTCCTTATTACAAATGCAAAAAATGTTTTTTCAGCTTGGCGAATGTTGGTTCCTTCCCTATCCTTATGGCACTGAGGTGGAAATTATAAGCAAAAAAAAGTGAAAAAATATTGTAAAATTTATAGACTCTAGATATTTGAAAATTTAAAAATTAACATAATACATAAATGATTATTAAAATCTATCAAAATAAACAAAAAGAAAATCTATTTAATTAAAAAAAATATGACTTTTGAATCAAACATCAATCTCTTGTTGAATCAAACAGATCTCTTGTTGAATCAACAATACTATTTTAACGATCGAAGCTTTCATAAGAGCTTTATAAAGTTCGAGCTTACGGAGCTCTTTTGAAAACAACAATAATGGATTGTTGAAACTACAATAATTCTTATTACCGCCAAAACAATGCGAAATTCTTTTTGAATTTATGTCAAATATTATTGTTTTTAAAATAGTTTTTTCTGCGTGTACTAGATAAAGATTGTCGCTGTCGTCGCTGTCCGGAACATCTTTTGCTGGCGAGGATAGGGGAGCTAAATGTCAAAGAAGGAAAATCCATACGATTTGACAGGTATGTACCACACATGTTTCGGACAGCAGAACAAAGGGAACAGTAGCGACAATCTTTATCTAGTAACTAAAATATCTTTTAGTCAACCCCGTGGCAAGAGATGCTTCTCAGCGTAGCGAACATCTTCATGAATATGTCAAGCATACATTTTGAAAAGTACTTCTCCCGAATCGTGCGTTTACAAGCAACTAGATCTTATCTACAATATTGGTGGCTACACATTTTTAATTTGATCGAAAATAATACCAGCTTTTATGGGCATTTAAATATAATCCTAAAACATCTTTCCGCGTACCATTTATTTCATTTCAATTTCACTAATGAATGTTGTTCGATTTGCATCCCCGGACCATTTCAACTGTGATGCTCACCACAGTATAAACAATAAAACTTTTTGTTTGATTCGGAGCGGAGAACAAGTTACGAAATATGATTTCGTGTAGCGTTCGATTTCACCTGTCGATTCACTCCAATTCGTAAGTTTATTATATTTTATCATCAAATAACATAATTCCCATGGTCAAAGATGTAATTCTTGCAAATTATTTTGAAAACAATTTTCAGATTTAACCAAAACAAATAGTAAACAAAACCATGTTGTTTATTTTCGTACAATAACAACGGACGGTAATGAGCTACCGTCCGTGGACATGGTGGCTATTGTCAAACCCCTTGTGATAGTATAGGACGCCAGGGGGGTGGGTGGAGTTTACTGTATCATACACTCAGA
Organism: Armigeres subalbatus; assembly: GCF_024139115.2. Classification (NCBI taxonomy): domain Eukaryota; kingdom Metazoa; phylum Arthropoda; class Insecta; order Diptera; family Culicidae; genus Armigeres; species Armigeres subalbatus. The sequence goes on from NC_085141.1 coordinate 152,239,045, forward strand.
AATAAATAAATACTAAATGGATTAAAAGTCATACTAACTGGCTATTCGCCTGGTTGACCCCGCATTAGTTTAAGCGTGAACAATGCGGAGATAGTATAAATTGAATTTATTAGCGCATAGTATAACATTCCAGTAAATGGAAATAGAATAACAGCGTTTTAATAATTTTGGTTTTGTTTTTGATTGGCCAAAAAAAATAAAAATAAAAAAAAATTGTTTCAATTTTTTCAAATCAAACTTTTATTATTTAACCTATTACATTAAATTAGATCAGAAGTTTACTGACTTTATAATTTTTAAACGGGAATAATTTATATTGATCGGCAAATACGATTATTGTGTCCACGTCGAATTCCCGAAAAATCGATGATACCAATCCCATACTGCATCTGTTACGCAACAAAGACATTTATCAGCACAATCAGATCTACGGTATCTATCAAACGGTCTCAATTGACGCCACCGTTAAACTTGGTTAAATCGTTTCAGATAACCAGAATCCTCGGGTCCTTCGTAGTGGACACATGTTGTACACTAGGTCTACTCCACTGAGAACCATGTCCCTCGAGTACAGCGCATTATCACCTAAAAATGTTCTCTTCTGGTCTGGCTCCAGTGCCGTCTGCTTGGGGGAAAACTCTGAGTTTCCTTTTGACCTCTGGCCGATCAGATTAGGTTTTACGCTCCGCCACCTGATAGCTTTCTCGGTGGATTTTGCCACTTGTTTGAACCAGGTGCTAATTTTTGATTCGGCATCAATCCGCGTCGGTCACGGAAAAAACTCATAGTTTTGGTTTAACCAGCCTCGAATACAATGATTCCGGGTAAAGAATTCCGATTTTGTCCTGACATCCTGTGGTGACAATTTTTGTCTAGAAGCAACTGTAATGGGAAATTACGCATGTTTAATTTACTCGATCAACTCACTCACCGAGTATTATTCGCACTAGAACTATATTGTTAAACTTACGTTCGAAAATTATGATACGCTGCAGAACTTCAATTTAATTGCAGCAATGAAAAACATGTCTCTTCAAACTATTCAGAGAAATTATAATGCAATTTTTAATAAACAAGCGCAAATCAGCCTTAGTATATATTTTGATATTTGACAGTATACTTTTTATACTAGGCTATGTTTAAATGAAACATATTACTAAAATGATTGAAATCTAAACTATTCTAGTTTATCTTCAATTCTGAGTGTATAATATGAGTGAATTATACCAATAAAATCAGTAAACTTTACTTATAATACTGGTGAAGTAGCATTTACCTATTGTCAGATTTTCTGGATATGATACACTGCGCGGCGTTTGTAATGTTCCCAAATGGGTACTTGCACAAAACTTCACGCGGCGAATGACTGTCGAAAGGTACGGCCGCGACAAACGATACACCGCAATGCTGTTCATCCATAATGCTACGTTTTGACAGGGCAAGTGAATTGAACAACTCAGTTGAATTCAATTGACTTGCCAAAAGTTGAACATGTTCAACTTTCTTTTCGTTCAAGTGAATTGAATTAAGGTGTTTACACGTTCCATTCGCGTTCGATTCAAGCGACTTGCTCAATTCACTTGCCTTGTCTAAACGTAGCATAAGAATCAAGTAAACGGGGTGCAGAAAGCGCGGCGGTACCTTTCATGAAAGGTTCGCCGCGTGCAATTTTGAGAAAATCAGGCAATATATATGGGTGATTGAACTTACCCATATTTGGATGAAAAAAATAACATCTTGTTTCAGTCGAGATCATCATGGACCAGTGTGAACCTCGGTGTGTTCAATGTGATTCCTCTTTATTTGGAATAATTGATGAATTCGAATTCAAAGATGAATTTTATTAACTGGTAAGTATTTAAATAAGTATAATGATTGTCTATATGGCAAGAGGCACTTTATTTGTACCTTTCACCAACTTTTTCCTTTGGAATTTCAGATTCTGTTTCCGCCCGAGCGTTGACCGCCTGAAAAGCGCAGCAGTGGAAACGACCAGGAGAATAAATTTATACAACTGCATTCAAAATCCATGCTAACAAGAAATTTGGATCGAATTTGGATTTATATCGACGGCAACAATGAAGCGACCGATATTATTCTAAATCACAATACTCTTCACTGCATGGTGTGTGAATATTTGTTTATTTGAGTTGGGGTCAACAATCATCGGAACTCGCATCAGGGCCGACGATGCCGGTCGCGGAAACATTAGCAGCAAAAAACAGTTTATTATTCTCTATAAATGTATCATAAACATAATTAACACAAATAAAAATGATTTTTATCACGTATAAATTTATAAACATTTTCTTTGCAACTAAAAAGAAATCGTAACATACAAAATGCAATTTTGAATCCGTAACAAAAACGATCCCCAGATAAAAGCTCAAAAAAGTACCTAGATTTGGGTAATATTCACTGTTCCTAACGAAACACCTAAATATGGGTATATGGTGATTCACCCATATCTAGGTATGTGCACTTTTTGGTGATTTTAGGTACTCTTCACCCATATTTGGGTGAACTGAAGTAAGCGTGTAGAGAGCTGCTGCAAATATGTATTCTTGCACTGGCGCTAGATTCTTCATTTCACCTCATTCAACTGTTTTACGTAGTTTACGTCGGGCGGTCGTGTCTTGTACACAACCCTTATGATTTTTGCCTTTCTCGTATACTAAGTATACGGCTGGGTGGTGCGAATAGAATCGATTTGGTTGTCAAACTGAAGCCAAAATTTTCTATTGTGCCGGAGCCAAACATTGAAGATTGTGGTTATGTTCGTTTCTGATCTAATATTGAGAAGTATTGTTATTATTTGGGGAAAAAAAGAAAATAAACTTTGTTTGAGTTTTGTATTCTTTGTAACAAATATTCTCACATTATATTCCGGGTGGATAATTAGTAGGAATGCAACTAAAAAGCACTCTTTACGAAATTCCACGAGATTCAGCATTTGGTTAAAGCATGAATGTATGTAAACAATCATAAAGTCATGTAGAGTCTAACGCATTTGTGCGCCCTCGAGCAGCGTGGAAAGAGAAATTCGAAAAGCGGGAAATGTTTGACAGCCAAGTAACTGCAAAATAATTTTGTTTATGGGAGTGATTTCAAAATATCCCTCTACTCGCTTGAGCGCAGAAAAGCGGCTCTATCCGCAGCACCCAGGTATACGGTAAAGGCTATATCTAGATTGCTTTGAGAATAGGTCGTATGTGCAAAAGAGAGATTCTCTTTGTTCACGCTCTCTTTCGCTAATAGATCGGCAAGTTTAGCATTTTCTGCTACATTTTCACTTTAGCACGCTAGACAAAGTTATTGTCTTTACATATCTGCCAAAAAATCCAACATAAATTTGTGTATAGCTTTGTAATAATCGAAAGAGAATGTAACCGAAGAGAGGCTCTCTTTTGCACATACGACCTATTCTCAAAGCACTCTAGATATGATCGCTTCAAAAACAAACTTTTTATAGAAGGCCCGGAGACCCATAGTGTTATATACCGATCGACTCAGCTCGACGAATTGAGTTGATGTCTGTGTGTATGTGTGTGTGTGTGTGTATGTGTGTGTGTCTGTGCGCACCCCACCCAAAAAAAACCCAGATTAATCCACCTAGTGGTGATGGTGCCTTTCTCGACCTTCGTAAAATGTGTGTGCTTGAAAAAAGATGAGCTAGTGGCTAGGAGTAAAAAAGACAAATTTCTTTGTCCGTTCTATGAAAATCAGATTATTTATGGAAAAGATATTGTAGATCCAGTTGAAAACCGAAAATCATATTTTGTCCCATTTCCGGATGTCGCAACTGCATCGCGAGTGGTGCCCGACTATGGCACAGTTGCGCACTACTCGCGATGCAGTTGCAACATCCGGAAATGCGAGAAAATGCGATTTCGCGGGACCTCGGTTCGGTTTTCAGCTTGATCTACAATATGCTAATAAGAATTTCGACATTTTTGTTTCCTTTTCCAATCTTTTTGACGTACATAACCCTGTTTTATTTCACCCAGTCATATATTTTAAGGATATCACTTTTGGATGTTAGTTGAACTGAAGCTCCGACTACACAAAAAGAAAACGAAAATATCATTCCCATCACGCGAGCGGAGGGCAATATTTGTTATGATATAAATCTCATGACCGTCTTTCTGCCAAACTCCCGTATGAAGTGGGAGAGACAGAGACATCATCTCAGTTCGTCGAGCTGAATCGATTGGTATATAACTCTCCAGGCCTTCTGTACAAGTTTGGTTTTTGGAGCGAACATACAGCCTTTTCGTATAAAAGGCTAAAATGGTGTTTCGGCCATAACTTCCGATCCCATAGTCCGATCTAGCCAATTTTCAATAGGAAACAATGGGACAGGATTCTGCGTCGAATGCAACTTGTTGCGTGTGAATCGATTAAGGTTAGGTGTCCGAAAAATAGGTGACATTTTTTGTGATTTTTATGAAAAAAGGTATTTTGGTCATAACTTCCGATCCCATAGTCCAACCTGTCCAATTTTCAATAAGAAACAATGGGAAAGGATTCTGCGTCGAATGCAATTTGTTGCGAGTAAATCGGTTGAAAATAAGTGCCTGAAAAATGAGTGACATTTCTTACGCAATATTTTCGTATGAATTTGTTTTTTGGCCATAACTCTCGATCCCATAGTCCAATCTGGCCAATTTCAAATAGGAAACAATGAGACAGGATTCTGCGTCGAATGCAATTTGTTGCGAGCAAATCGGTTGAGGATAAGTGTCCGAAAAATGAGTGTTATTTTTTACGCGATTTTTTTGTAAGAATTTGTATTTTGGCCATAACTTTCGATCCCATAGTCCGATCTGGCCAATTTCAAACAGAAAACAATGGGACAGGATTCTGCGTCGAATGCAACTTGTTGCGAGCAAATCGGTTGAGGATAAAGGTCCGAAAAATGAGTGACATTTTTTACGCGATTTTTTCATATGAATTTGTATTTTGGCCATAACTTTTGATCCCATAGTCCGATCTGGCCAATTTCAAATAGAGAACAATGGGACAGGATTCTGCGTCGAATGCAACTTGTTGCAAGCAAATCGGTGACATTTTTTACGCGATTTTGTTGTATGAATTTGTATTTTGGCCATAACTTTCGATCCCATAGTCCGATCTGGCCAATTTCAAACAGAAAACAATGGGACAGGATTCTGCGTCGAATGCAACTTGTTGCGAGCAAATCGGTTGAGGATAAAGGTCCGAAAAATGAGTGACATTTTTTACGCGATTTTTTCATATGAATTTGTATTTTGGCCATAACTTTTGATCCCATAGTCCGATCTGGCCAATTTCAAATAGAGAACAATGGGACAGGATTCTGCGTCGAATGCAACTTGTTGCAAGCAAATCGGTGACATTTTTTACGCGATTTTGTTGTATGAATTTGTATTTTGGCCATAACTTTCGATCCCATAGTCCGATCTGGCCAATTTCAAACAGAAAACAATGGGACAGGATTCTGCGTCGAATGCAACTTGTTGCGAGCAAATCGGTTGAGGATAAAGGTCCGAAAAATGAGTGACATTTTTTACGCAATTTTTTTGTATGAATTTGTATTTTGGCCATAATTTTCGATCACATAGTCCGATATGGCCAATTTTCAATAGGAAACAACAGGACAGAATTCTACGTCGAATGCAACATGTTTTGAGCAAATCGGTTGAGGATAAGTGCCCGAAAAATGAGTGACATTTTTTACGCGATTTTTTCGTAGGATTTTGTATTTTGGCCATAACTTTCGATCCCATAGTTCGATCTGGCCAATTTAAAAAAGGAGACATTGAGACAGGATTCTGCGTCGAATGCAACTTGAGGCGAGCAAATCGGTTGAGGATAAGTGCCCGAAAAATGAGTGACATTTTTTACACGATTTTTTCGTATGATTTTGTGTTTTGGCCATAACTTTTGATCCCATAGTCCGATCTGGCCAATTTCAAATAGGAAACAATGGGACAGGATTCTGCGTCGAATGCAACTTGTTGCAAGCAAATCGGTTGAGGATAAGTGCCCGAAAAATGAGTGACATTTTTTACGCGATTTTTTTGTATGATTTTGTATTTTGGCCATAACTTTCGATCCCATAGTTCGATCTGGCCAATTTCAAATAGGAATCAATGAGACAGGATTCTGCGTCGAATGCAATTTGTTGCGAGCAAATCGGTTGAGGATAAGTGTCCGAAAAATGAGTGACATTTTTCACGCGATTTTTTCGTATGAATTTGTATTTTGGCCATAACTCTCGATCCCATAGTCCGATCTGGCCAATTTCAAATAGGAAACAATGGGACAGGATTCTGCGTCGAATGCAACTTGTTGCGAGCAAATCGGTTGAGGATAAGTGCCCGAAAAATGAGTGACATTTTGTTGAGTAGTTTTGCGCACACACACACACACACATACACACACACATACACACACACACACACACACACACACACAGACATCACCTCAATTCGTCGAACTGAGTCGATTGGTATATAACACTATGGGTCTCCGGGCCTTCTATAAAAAGTTTGTTTTTGGAGCGATCATATAGCCTTTACCGTATACTTAGTATACGAGAAAGGCAAAAATGTCACTCATTTTTCAGGTACTTATCCTTAACCGATTTACTCGCAACAAGTTGCATTCGACGCAGGATACTCTACCATTGTTTCCTATTGAAAACTGGTCAGATCGGACTATGGGCTCGGAAGTTATGGCCAAAATACAACTTTTTTTATTAAAAAAATGAGTAAAAAACCCTGATTAATCCACCTAGCGGTAATGGTGCCTTTCTCGTGCATTATAAAAATAGTATTTTGGCCATTACTCTTGAGCCCATAGTCCGATCTGCCCAATTTTCAATAGGAAACAATGGTAGAGTATCTTGCGTCGAATGCAATTTGTTGCGAGTAAATCGGTTAAGGATAAGTGCCTGAAAAATGAGTGACATTTTTTTACTATTTACTATTTTTCTATAAAAACCCAGATTAATCCACCTAGCGGTGATGATGCCTTTCTCGCTCGTTCAAAATGGTTGATAAACATATATGAAAAGTCTAAAATAACAATTGGTGAATAAGACTTATTTTTCACATTTTCACATTCTCGTAAATAAAGATAGATAAATAAAGATAGATTGAATTGAAAATTTACATTTGTTTATACACATTGTAATAATTGCTGCCGGATGCAATTTGTTGCAAGCAAATCGGATGAGGTTAAGTGCCCTGAAAATGTGATGAGGTTGAGCAATTGCACAAATCGAGTTTCAGACATAGTATAAAATTTGTATTTTGGCCATAACTTTTGAGCCCATTCCCCAGTTCGACCTGATTTTTAATGTGAAACAATGGGACAGGATTCCCCGTTTAAATAATCGGTTCAGGATAAGATTTCGACAAATGAGTTAGATTTTTTTTGCACACACATGCACATACACACACTTCTTCTGAAAATTCCGTTTTGAAGCCAGAATCCATCTGAAATTGTTGTTTTGAATAATATGATTCTTCATATAGATAAAAATTCAGTTGACCATCCCCGTCAAAAATTGTATTTCGTTTCATTGTTTCAGTCGATTCTTTGGCTTATTTAAGGTCAACTTTCCCAAAGAAAATATGGGTTCTTCGAAGCCTCTAACTATTAAATCGAAAACAAAAACCAGCCGCTGCAAACTTATAGGCCTGGATACACTTGCGCTTCGTCGGACTAATCTGCAAAGGCTGTTTGTTTTTGATATTTTAAAAAATGTCGTGCAGTGTCCATATTTATTGCAAAACGTTACGTTTTACGCTCCTTCTCGGCATCTGCGTGAACGCGATCTTATCATGATTCAGCGTCACAGGACGTCATATGGTTTTAACAACCCTCTGGAAAACTGTTTCCGGTCGTTTAATAGTGCAAGTGCTGTTTTTAATTTTAATGTGTCTAAACTAGTTTTTAAGAATAGAATAAGAAATATTAGATAAGAAGCAGTCTGAGGAGTTTTTTATAATTCAAGACGAAGAAATAAATAAATGAAAGTGAAATAAAATAAACGAAAACGTGTGCACGTGTTAACCGACCTGAAAAAAATCACTCGATGTTCGTTCAAAATCGGGCCAATATTAAAAAACAGCACTTTTTCGATTTTTGTTTTAAATTTAAAAAATACTTAAGCGAATAAAAATTTTTGACGGGAAAGGTCAATTTTTGCTAATGAGTAGTTCCGTTTTTGTCATTATCATTCAAACACTTTTCAACAAGATTTATGAATTTTATCTGATTTAAAAAAAATCTGATCAGAATTCTACTGGGGTTGCTTTTCTTTAGATGGAAAGCATTTCGCAGTAATTATGAATGTATGGTTAAAATTGATTATTTTGATTTCTAAACTGATCCAAAACTATTTATCAGATCACTCTACAGGTAAACTATCCAAGTACAAAATCTGATAGATTACGCGTGACAGAGCTAGTGTTACCAAAATCAGCATTTTTGAGCTCATATTGTGCAATAATTTACATCGTAATGATTACATACCTGATATACTATCAGAAAATCGAAAATCGTTGCTTGCCTTCGGGTAATTCGTTATGGATTGTGGCAAGGATGTATTCGATCATTAGTATTGTGCCTTGCAACAAAATGACAACTTTCGTGATCATTTTCCAAGGCTCTCAAAGATGTGAAAAATTTCTCCGCAGTACAAATAGCACGTGCTATCCAAGCATTCACCGCCGGAAAGTACCACGTGGCGGCCAAATTAAAAAAAATATCGAATTGGCTTTTTTTCTGGAGGTATGTTGTTCTTAGGCGACTATCTGGCGCGTATTTTTCGTTGCGACCAAAAATGAGCGGAGGAGTAGATTTTTTTATGAGCGGTACAGTAATATAGGTTCGATAATTTAGTAGTTTGTCAATAACTCATTCCAGAGGTTAAATTTAAAACGTGATATGGGGAGGACTTCTAGAGCGAAGGTTTTTACAACTCTGCCTAATTGTTGTTTCTATTGCACTAATAACAGAGTTATAGCGCTAGTTGCAGTAACTTATTATACAGACTGATCGAAATTTTGTTATCATTTAGTATTAGTAACTAGTGCTTTATAACTCTATTATTAGTTGAATCAAAACAACAAACTATTAGGCAGAGCTGTAGAAAAATATTCGCACTAGAACTCCGCTGTAACACGTTTTGACATTTAACCTCTGGAATGAGTCATTGTAGTTTGTCAATGATCGAACTAAGACTATTAAATGATCTAATACATACTTGGATTATAGAAAAGTTTGGATACTTTTTCTACTGACTGCCTAAAATAGAAAATTTTCTCCGAATCCTTCCAAAACTCAGTTTCTCCTACATAATCCGAGTGCTTTACAAACGAAATTAATATCCTATGGAAAGAACCACGCGAATAAGGTTGATATAGCCATTTAAATGCTAGTGTACGGAATGTGAGTCATTTTCGGGACTTGAGTCAAAACGGTTTATATTTTTCAACGCCCGATTAAATGCCACCGAACCAAAGCACAGCACCCGGTGCGTTACCGCACGTATGCACAACCAGCCGATGTCTTGATGCAGTGAAATAGTTATTTATTGCAAATCGCGTAGCCTCTTGTTCTTCGAACACTGTCCTCTCAAGAAACAAAAATAGTTCAGGGGTAACGTGATAGGCTCTCAATCAGAGGATTTATGTTCGGTCCTCTTGATAGCCGTCTTATTTTTTTCAAAACTTAGAGTGGGGCGCAGTTGTATGGAAAAACGCAAACTTCGTCCGATCAAGTGAGATCAAGGTTTTTCTGAATCGTTTTGGGACCCCAATCAACTGTGCAAAATATGGGCTCGATTGGTTGCAACCTCGCATGCCGCATCGCGTTTTAAATTTACATGGAAATTAGTATGGGAAAACGTACTTTTTTACATTTTTGCACTTAGCGGCTTCAATTTATCGTCAATCACGTGACTCAATATGTTAGCATATAGTTTGGAAGATGCCGAAACACTTTGCCGAAGAAGGTACGTAGCTGGAAGGTCTACAAAAAATGTTATTACGTTTTGAAAATTGATTGCTCAAACCATATGCAAGAAATCAATGTTTCTGCCAGCACTACCGGACAACCTATGGTTATCAAAAGGCAAAACCCATCTTCCTTCTTTTCGGATTTTTTCTATGTGAAATAATTCCGGATAGCTCCCATTAGCTCTAAAGCCCAATTATTTTATTTATTTTGAAAAACACTCAGTTAAATTATTCGTCTACGTAGTATGGCAGTGCTGGCAGAATAAACGATTTTTGCATATGGTTTGAACACTCAATGTTCGAAGCGTTATAACTTTTTCGTGGACGTTCCAGCAACGTGCCTTCTTCAGCAAAGTTTTCGGCATCCTTTGGGTTATACTTTAACGCAATGTGCTACTTGGTTGACGATAAACTGAAACCTCTAGTAATAGAAATGCAAAAATATACGTTCTCCCATACTAATTTCCATACAAACTTCAAACGCGATGCGGAAAGCGAGGGAGCAACCAATCGGTCCCAAATTCTGCACAGTTGTTCAGGACCCAGAATGGCTTCGAAAAACCATTGATTTGAAAAAATGACCATGACGCCCCACTCTAATATTTATATTCATGACATTTCTATAATTGAATCCATCGGATTATTTGGGATATTTGAAAGAATTCAGGTCTGAACTTCAGATGATGGAGGAGGTAGGAAATGAAACATAAATGCATAAATTGAGAATCGATATGTACTCAACAGTTTTCTTTAATGATTGTTAGCAGAAACAAAATAGCTTTTGATTTACAGATATGTTCCGATTTTATCACGTTCCGATTTTGTCACGCTCCGATTTTATCACGCTCCGATTTCGTCAACAAAATTATTCCGTTTTTATCAACAAGAAAATTCATTTTTTTTTAAAGTTTAACTTCCAAAATTAAATAACTTGGTTTAGTGTCTTGCTAAATGTTGCATTTATAGTATTTCAAGTACTAGCGGTAAATAAGCCGTAACTAACAAGACAAGGTTTCTCTTCACTGACTTTCCCCATCGAAATAAAAGAGGCAAGAGCGGGTTTGTTTGCACTTTATTACTTCAGGACGAATGATTTCATTGTTATCTGGTGTTTGATATAACTGAAAAATCGTTGAGAAACTTTTTCGAATGTTCTAGGCCGTCCAAACTGTTCTGGAGTACATATCTTCGAATGCATTAGAAAATATGTCTACAAACAAAATCTCCCAAGCTGGGATTTATGTCCAAAAATATCTATGTGACCATTAGACATAAATTGATCGAGTTTTGAATAAACGTATACTATTTCAGGGTCTCCAAAACGCCCTGGAGTTCAGAACATGTGATATACCCGATCAACCAAACCTTGAACGAGGTATTCGTGCATCGTTGAACATCTTAGCAGGTACATTGAGCCGATAAGATTTCACTCATTATTTTTACACTATAGTTGGCCTTTTAGTTTCTCCAAAACATCCTTGAGTTCAAATCTGCTCAGAACATGCGATTTACCCGATCAACCAAGCCATGGACTATGTATCCATGCATCGTTGAACATCCCAGCAGGTCCATTTAGTCGATAGTATTTCACTCATTATTTTTACAAGCTACTACAGGCCTTTTCGGTTGTTCAAAACGTCCTTGAGTACATAACATGTGATCTAGTTGCTCAACCAAGTTCTGAAAGATGTACCTGTGTATCGCTAAACATCCCAGCAGGTCCGTCGAGCCGATAGAATGGTACCTATTACTTTTACAAGCTACTACAAGTCTTTTACGTTCTCTAAAATTGTCCTGGAGTTCCGAACATGTGATCTACCCGTTCAACCAAGTCCTAAATGATATATCCGTGCATAACATCACAAACATTCCAGCAGTTCCATCGAGCTGGTAGGATATCACTTAATTCTCTTACCAGCTACAGCTACAGTGGGTCCTCAATGAGTTGATGTTCTAAGACTCGATATCGAATCGTTGGAACAAATGATGCCATACACAAATATTCTCACGGTTACTTTGATAGTCTTTTCGAACAATTTTCCAAGAATTTCTGTTCCACAACTCAATACCGACTTTATTACATCTCTTCAAAACGTCATGAATCCCAGATCAATGCACTACCGAACTTTCAAAACGGCTTTGACCTATCCAATGATCCAACTTATGAATGATGTTAGATATGATACCCTAGTGAAACCATTTAGCTTATATGACGTCAATCATCACTTGTTCTGACCATTGCAGCCCTTTATACTAATGACACACTGATGGTATTCGTACCATGGTACAAGTTGTACCACAGGTGTGTCGCCTTGTACCATGCTGGTACAACGTGGAAAACCATGGTACAATATGTACTAGGGTATATAACCGTGGTATACCACGGTCCTTGTACCACCAGTGTGTCTTTAGTATTACGGTTGACTAAAATATTCTGGAAGTCGTATTGTTTTATGTAATCATCCAAGTCCGTTATACGCCTCAACAAAAAAGTCCGCAGCTAAATTGCTCGACACAAACACCTCCTTAGTTATTGTGCATCAAATAGATATCTTGATCTTAACTCAAGATCATTTTGGAGGATCTTCATCTTCTTCTTCTTCTTTGGCTATGGCTCTACATTCCAACTGGAACTTGGCCGACTTTTCAACTTAGTATTCTATTAGCATTTCCTTAGTTATTAATTGAAAGCTTTTCTATGCCCGCCATTGCATGAGTATGTATCTTGTGAGCCAAGTACAAAGGGAACGCTATGCCCATGGAATCTAGAATTTCCCAAACGAAAATATTCTAGACCGGACCGGATCTAACCGTGAACACCTCGTATTCCAGAAAATTGTGTTTACATTATTCCTATTGGATATATTATGTTTATGCCAAAGACATTGCAAAAATTTTAATTGATTGACCTGGTAGATACCTTGAACTGAACTCGAGAATGTTTTGGAGTACCTTGAACATCTCAAATTCAAGAGAATTGAGTTTGCATGGTGCGCACATGCTTATTGAACCATGTTGGATACATATCGATGTTGAGGACATTGCATGAAGCCTTGGTTATCCTGTAGATACTTTGGGTTGAACTTGGGAACGTTTTGGAATACCTTGAACATCATTGAGAAACCTGGATTTAAATGATGCGCATGTGCCTATTGGACTGGATTGGGTATATGACGACGATGATGACTTTGCATACGCCTTGGTTGATTTGGTAGATACCGTGGGCTGGATTCGAAAACGTTTAGAAGCACCTTGAGCATCTCGTATTCCAGAAAACTGATCACTGTCTCAACGATCAAGATGACTAAACTTGATTTATTAAACAATGTGGTATAGGATCCAAATATTTCAGATTCATCTGCACTATGTTACTATTTCGTACAGGAAATTGGATGGAAAAGCCCGATTGAGCCCAGATTTGCAGGAAATGAAGTTGACATGCCAATGAACAATTCGACATAAAATTCTACTATGATTAAATAAACTTTAAATTAGTTTTTAGCTGATTTATTTGGAGTTTGGTTGAGCACTTTGAAATTCATTAATTGCCTTGAAAACAAGCGCATGTAATCGAAGGTAGCTGTGTGTTGTGGCGCGCGTGCAGTTACTTATATTTCAGTGCGCGCGAAATCACGCATCCCAGGCACCTTTGATTGCATGCGCTTGTTTTCAAGGCAATTAATGAATTTCAAAGTGTTCAACCAAACTCCAAAAAAATCAGCCAAAAACTGATTTAAAGTTTATTTAGTAATAGTAGAATTTTATGTCGAATTGTTCATGGGCATGTTAACTTCATTTCCTGCAAATCTGGGCTCAATCGGGGTCTTTCATCCAATTTCCTGTACGAAATAGTAACAGAGGTGTATTTTCCCTATATTTCGGCTGAAATCTCCATATTAACTTCAAATCAATTGCGCCAGCTTATGCAATAACCGATCAGGCTGAAATTTTCAGAGAATGATTTTCTTACCTAAAGGCAAAATCTTGGAGGGTGCCCCGTAGAATCCGACGACTTTTTTTCTCCCCATACGAGGCTGGGCCACTCTAATGACCCATCCGTCCCTCTAGGTTAAGTCCCTATAAAGTCCCTATAAAGGGTTAAGGAGGTCAAATATTTTCAAATTTATGGTTAAGTTATCAACGGATGCCACCTTATCTTAGGGAACGTTCATTAATTACGCGGAGGAGAGGGAGGGAGAGGGTTTCTAAAAGTGTGACTACTCATATCAATTTATACAAAATTTCATACAAAAAATGGGACAACGAATGGAGGAGGGATTAACAACGGTTAATTTTTCGTAACATCGTTTGTGGACGTTCCCTTGCCTTGATGCACTCCTTACTTGTCAGGAACTTCAACCAGTCACCATTGGTGATAAATATATATTTCCTATGTCTTTTCACTAACCCTTGCCACCCACTAGCATGTTCACGTGGTGTATGGACAGTCCTTTAGCATTTAAAAATGTTAGAACCTGAAAATCTCACATTTTACCAGCAATAAATCATTTTTGCTAAAATTTTAGCTTAAAAAAATCGTCTAAGAAAATTATTCCGATTTTGTCACTGTTCCGATTTTATCAACTGAAACTCACGGACCGTGTTGATAAAAACGGAACATACCTGTACCTTGGTAGTAATCAAACTTGCCCACCGAGTTTCAATAGAGAGTAAACATAAGTGGAAAATTATATTCGATTGCTTCAATGCACGAAGAAAAGATGCCTTACTGAATAGAAAAGACATAATTTTCAATAAAATTAGAAGCTTCCGAGTTTATGGGGCAGCAGACGCTATATCCAAGGAATTAAGACCGGAGATTTCCCTCTGCGCGTTATTTCCGCGCAGATATCTAAATTATTCTTTTTTTTCCGTGATACTCATGAACCAGTTTCCCCAAATCTCATTTGCTCAGATCAACATTCAACCCAGCTGAGCTAAAAATAGAACATTGCCGCACGCAATGCGATGTGTGTTGGTGATGCTTCATACGGCAATATTCATCCGACGGCAAGAGACTGAAGCGAATGCGCATGCGTCCCGCGTCTTCCCGCACACCAGCTGCGCTCCCATATGCTGATTGAACGCCACAAAGAATGATGCATATGCGTAAAAATAGAACAGAAGCACGGCTTGCCGCTGATGCTACGATGGTTAAGCCGACCGATCCACAGTGGCGGAAATCCAGACAAAACCTAAAACAAAAATCGTTCTTTCGTGAAGCTGATATTATTTTAATTTTGCACATTTAGTCAAGGATAATTCCTCTTGGCTCAAGTTGATGCTGTAAAGTATCTCCTAAACATATATGTATGGGAAAATTAAATTTGACTAAATTTTTTATCGGGAAAGATTCGGAAAGAACTGATATCATGCATTGAAATATATATTTTGTCTACTTAACAGTGGTTAGTTGGCGAATTGCGCTTTGCTGCACCAAAGCGGAAAATTTACTGTTTCAAGGTTAGAATTAAGACGCTACTGTGGCTGCAGATCCTAAGTCATGGGCTTCCGTAAGTCTTCGGATAGCATAGCATATGTCGGAACTATTTAAATTTCAAAATGAATTCAGCGTTACAAGATTACTGTTGCTAAATTTTAAGCGCAATCGTAGGTTTAGTCGAGCATTTGTATGGGGGACCACCACTGCGCGACGGCACATTGCCATTCCTTCTTTTAGGCACATTCGTACGGGAGAGCGTTGAACGTGTTGAACAAAGCACGATGCTTTTTGAAATTGCTACATGAGGATTATTTACAGGCTGTTATATAGGGTATTTGTGCTTTTCTTAGCGCTTGATAGCAAAAAAGCATGAGAAAACTTATGTCTAACGTTTAGCAGAGAAGATGATTTTAAATTAATGAACGGATATCCTATCCTAAAAAGTTTTGCATTGATTTCCTCGCATCATAGTGAATCTACTTTTATCGCCAATAAATGAACAGCGTATCCAAGGGGCCATCCACAAAGTACGTCACGCTCCTAGGGGGGAGAGGGGGTTCCGAGCAGCGTGACGACTCATACAAAAATTTTAGAGTTTCAATACAAAAAGTGTGACGAAGGGGGGAGGGGGGGTTGAAAATCGCCAATTTTTGCGTGACATACTTTATGGATCTTCCCCAAGCGGTTTTAATAGTTTATATATTAGAGCATCATTACTTGGTGCGAGTGTTTTGATCACCCTCGCTGCTCTGTCATTTTAGTTTAGTCACTCTTTTTCGCACCGGTCGCTATTTTCGGTTATCATTTTGGTGGCTGCATTCCGTACCGGTGACGTTTAATAGTTCATCAAATAGCAGAGCTGTTTATCGCGCTACCAAATTTGATCACCTGTCAGCTGCGCTACTGTTTTAGCAACGCGTTTAGTAGCGATCGGTAAAGTGTCAAGTAATGATACTGCGCTGCCAAACGGCTTATACTCACCACGGCATCTTGTTCTAAGTTAATGTATTGAAACTGTACATTTTACTAACCAACGAGAAAAATTAATATTTTCTTTTCTCAATCCATTAATACTTCCAGTATAGGAAACGATACCCTAGCTGGATGAATTCTGTTGCTTATAGAGGCAATGAATATATGCCCAATTCGATGATTTATATTTGTACGTATCTTCTCACATGTTATGTGTATCGATGGTACAGTGGTGTAGTAACCGCTTCCCGTTTCAGAGGTCACGAGTTCGAATCCAGAGTAGAGCGTTTTGCTTTTTTTTGCACGTTAAAACAGTTTTTTGGCCATAACTCCGAAACGCAAAGTTCGATCGATCTAATTTTAAATAGGAACCAATGGGACTGTATTCCGCGTCGAGTGCAACTTGTTGCGAGCAAATCGGATGATGCTAAATGCCCAAAAACGTGTCTCACATTTTTGTACACATACACACACACACATACATACACACATACAGACATCACCTCAATTCGTCGAGCTGAGTCGATTGGTATATAACACTATGGGTCTCCGAGCCTTCTATAAAAAGTTCGGTTTTGGAGCAGTTCTATAGCCTTTCCGTATACTTAGTATACGAGAAAGGCAAAAAGTATTTTGGCCTTAACTTCCGATCCCATAGTCCGATCTGGCAAATTTTCAATAGGAAACAATGGGACAGGATTCTGCGTCGAATACAACTTGTTGCGAGCAAATCGGTTAAGGATTAATGCCTAAAAAATGAGTGACATTTTTTAATCAATTTTTCTATAAAAGAGGGGTATTTTGGCCATAACTTCAGATCCCATAGTCCGATCTGACCAATTTTCAATAGGAAACAATGGTAGAGTATCCTGCGTCGAATGCAACTTGTTGCGAGTAAATCGGTTAAGGTTAAGTACCTAAAAAATGAGTGACATTTTTTTTTGGGTTGGTGCGCACAGACACACATACATACACACACACACACACACACACACATACACACAGACATCACCTCAATTCGTCGAGCTGAGTCGATCGGTATATAACACTATGGGTCTCCGGGCCTTCTATAAAAAGTTTGTTTTTGGAGCGATCATATAGCCTTTACGTATACTTAGTATACGAGAAAGGCAAAAAGTGGTATTTTGGCCATAACTTCCGAGCCCATAGTCCGATATGACCAATTTTCAATAGGAAACAATGGCAGAGTATCCTGCGTCGAATGCAGCTTGTTGCGAGTAAATCGGTTAAGGATAAGTGCATGAAAAATGAGTGACATTTTTTTCTGTAATAAAAGTGGTATTTTGGCCATAACTTCCGAGCCCATAGTCCGATCTGACCAATTTTCAATAGGAAACAATGGCAGAGTGTCCTGCGTCGAATGCAACTTGTTGCGAGTAAATCGGTTGAGGATAAGTACCTAAAAAATGAGTGACATTTTTTTTGGGTGGGTGCGCACAGACGCACACACATACACACACACACACACACACACACACACACACACACACACACACACATACACACAGACATCACCTCAATTCGTCGAGCTGAGTCGATCGGTATATAACACTATGGGTCTCCGGGCCTTCTATAAAAAGTTTGTTTTTGGAGCGATCATATAGCCTTTACCATATACTTAGTATACGAGAAAGGCAAAAATGTCACTCATTTTTCAGGCACTTATCCTTAACCGATTTACTCGAAACATGTTGCACTCGACGCAGGATACTCTACCATTGTTTCCTATTGAAAATTGGTCAGATCGGACTATGGGATCGGAAGTTATGGCCAAAATTCCACTTTTTTATAGAAAAAATGAGTAAAAAAATGTCACTCATTTTTCAGGTACTTATCCTTAAGGTGAGTTACGGCGGCGTCCAAAAATGGCAGGCACAATGGCCGTGCTATCCCTCACCTCGCGTTTTTGCTCGCACAAATGTGAATATTTAGGCGGTTAGCACATCTGTAAACCATTTTTTCGTGTATGCTGCAAGTGAGCAAAGGTGAAAAACTACTTTCCGCTTTTGCCTGTCGTTTACTTTTCGAGTTATGTGCCCTTTAAAGCGCTATGTCGATTTTTAATTGGACTTTAACGCGATTCACCTTAACCGTTTTACTCGCAACAAGTCGGACTATGGGCTCAAAAGTAATGGCCAAAATACTATTTTTATAATGCACGAGAAAGGCACCATCACCGCTAGGTGGATTAATCAGGGTTTTTTTACTATATTGATGCATTTATTGTGTATTCTTATTATTGTATGATTTGTATATTTTTATCAATGTTTGTACCGTGGACCCCCGGTAATATGACCGCTTTTAATCTGAACACTTTTTAATTTGAACCCCGTTCGTTTGAACATCGTTCAAATTAAAAATGGTTCAAACGTCATTTAACACGTGGAATAGAGAAAAGAAAAATGGAACATCGTGAAACGGAATGCAGAATCAAAACAAACCAGCCAAGAGAGCAGCCAGAAACCAGCTTTTCTAATGCAAATAGAGTAACCAGAAGTTCAAATTAAAAATGGCCCCCGTTAATTTGAATGAGGTACTGTTCAAATTATCGAGGGTCCACGGTATAATAATTAGGTTTTCGGAACATTTTTACCCTTATAGCCTATTCAGATTACGCCATTAATGACATAATAATTGGCGTTTCAGGGTAAATACGCTTTATGATGTCAATATTTACGTAATATTCCATACATTTTGCGCTGTCAAAAGATACCCGCTAAAAAGAGTCATAAAGAATTTATTACGAACAATTATTACGAGAGAGCTTTCGTTCTAACTGGGATGCAGGGAGAAATTCAACAAAACAAAACTGACAAGCGTCACGCTCTCTTTGCCAGAGAGAAAATTCTCTCTGTTTTCATTTCGTTTCGTAGTTGACAGTCATGCTCTTTCTGTCGCAGCAGGGTCGAATGCATGTTAGATGGAAATCTTCTGAGCGCTGAAGAATAACTCGGATTGTGATGGTTTTGTGGAAAGCATTTTATACAGTAAACGTTCGCTAATTGGGGTTTTTCTAGTTGGGGCGCTTTTTAGTTGGGGGTTCGCTAATTGGGGCGAAACCCAATTAAAAAGCAGCTAAACGTCAGAATACGATTTCAAAAACGAGTTGACGTTTTGTTTCCGTGTTTGGCGGGATCGATATTTTGTGGCGCGTAAAATTTTCCTTTGTTCAATGCAAAAAGTAAACAACATTGACGCTTGTCAAAACGCCCCAATTAGCGAACGGCATTCGCTAGTTGGGGTGAGGTCGTGCCCCAATTAGCGAACGATCACTGTATGATGAAAAATAATGATGATAATTATTTATTCTCCACTTATTCAACATGAACTGTTTAAAAAACAGATGCTCTCTAGAATTAACATGAAGTATTTAACTTAAACCTAGATTTAATAGAACAAATCGAATAAATTTTCAAAGTTCAAGGGCCAATGCGGAAGACAATTTAAAACGTAGGAATGGTTGTAAAACGAATATATTTGATGAAAAAACATGATTTCATAAATTGTTTCAATTCTGCTCCTTGAATTGCTTAATATACTTTGGATTTCAACATTTTTCACGTGGGACAACTGTACGATTTAAATGGGATGTATATGTAGATATATAAAGGGATATATAAAGTAGAATAACCTTAAATAAAACATGGATTGGTAATGCATTAATTCATCCAAAATCCAGTTTAAATTATATCACATTCACACGATTCGATTTTGTTAGAAGCTGTATCATTGATTGTCGAGTAGAACGCAATGGTTCAGTTTCCATTTTTGAATAAAAATAAAATTGCTGAGTTGCCCTTCATACATGGAGATACTGGTGGAAATACATTTTAGTTCGATAATATTTCTTGAAAATTGGTCCAATCGTCCTTTTTTTATTTATTTGTGAGAATTCCCAAAAGTATCTAAATTTTTCTATCAAATCTCCGTTTGATCATAGTACAGAATCAAAATACTTTTTAAACTTAAAAATAAATTGAGGAATAGTCTGATTCCCCGAAGAACGGCGCACCCAACTAATGAATGTAGCTTCGCTCATTATCCTTAATGAGAGATTGTCCTTCGAAAATCCCTTTTCATATTTTTTTTAAATATTTTTTTTCGTAGAAACTTTGTTCAGAAAAAAATGTTTGATTGTCGCCACACAAATGCTTTATTTCGCAAATTAAATTTTAAAACTCTCCTTGAATTCAACCCTGTATTAGCGTGCAAATGAGGAAACATGGAAACGTCAAGATATATTATCTTTCTGCAGTCTGAACACCTCGTAATAATAGACGAATTCAAGTAAAAATAAGAAGAAGACACACGACGGTGTTAACTTTGACAGATCCTACAGCTCAGCATAGGGAGATCATTTTAAAATGCTTATAATAAATTCTAGACAAAATGTAATTAAAATCTGATTGATGTATGATACGGAAAAAGTTCCGAACTGTATGATAGATACGTTTTTGGAAAAAAATCAAAAAATTGAGATAAGCTTCCAGATATGTAATTCGGAACTTTTTCCGTACCGTACATCAATCAGATTTTAATTACAATTTGTCTAGAATTTATTATAAGCATTTTAAAATGATCTCCCTATGCTGAGCTGTAGGATCTGTCAAAGTTAACACCGTCGTGTGTCTTCTTCTTATTTTTACTTGGATTCGTCTATTGGATACCCTCTCAATAATACTAATGACACACTGATGGTATTCGTACCATGGTACAAGTTGTACCACAGGTGTGTCGCCTTGTACCATGCTGGTACAACGTGGAAAACCATGGTACAATATGTACTAGGGTATATAACCGTGGTATACCACGGTCCTTGTACCACCAGTGTGTCTTTAGTATAAGGGACCGACTGTTTACTTCGATGACATTTACTTCCAGGGTGCAGCAGCAGTAAAAAGTGTAGACAACAACCTTCCGTGCACCATGTTTACGGTACTCGTCACTGAGTGGCGATACCGGCGTGTCTATCTGTGTTGTTAAGCCTGCTACTCTGTTCTGAGTTTTTCATAATTTCCTCCATGAGCTCATGGAAGAATGGTAGTTGGAAATCGATAAAATGTATGGGAAAATCAAGTATTTCGAAAATTTAAGGAAAATGGTGCTGTTTAAGAAGAAAGTAGTGATAAGGAATGAAGTATGAGGTGAAAAGATTATCTCCTGCACATAGTTTGCACTGATTAGTAGTTTAATAGTGATGCAATTTTGATTTTACTACCATTGAAAAAACGCCATCTCTTGCATTAATCGTTTTGACTGGTGCCTTATTAACAAAGTCATAAATAGCCCAATCTGAATAGGCTATTATAGTCATTGAGACATTAGATGTCAGATGACGATTATTATTAAATAAATCCGGAAAATTCCGAATTAGTGAGATCCGGACCGGCTCGTTGGTCGGACTAGCGAGGTCCGGATAAGCGGGGGGATACTGTAGTCTTCAAAGTTGGCAAAGAAATTGGACACACAACGAACTTGGACGGTGGCTATTTTGCATAGTTCCAAAAGTTTCTGGGCGAGCGTGGTTCAGAGGTGAGGACTTAAGTCGAGGCTTCATTCGCGTGATGTCGAGACTTATGTCTAATCACTAGAGGCCTTGATAAGAGAAACGCGGATTGGCATGTGCCGCCAATCGAACCGTCAAAAAACAGCAGCCAATCGAGCAAGAGACCTGTCAAGCAGCCAAAACATCGGCTCAAATACTAAAAAAGGCTTAATTTGATTTAATACCATTTATGAATAAACAAATTTTGAAAGCATTTTTCTTGTTATCAATAATTTACACGCTCATTTTTTTCTACTCAAAAGTGAGTAGTTTTCTATTGCCGTCTCTTTTTTCCCCACAGAAATTTTACTCACTTTTGATGAAAAGTGGAACCACTCAAAATTTGAGTAGTTCCACTTTTTTTTAAAAAGTGAGTATAATTTCTATGGGATAAGAAGAGACGGCAATACAAAACTACTCACCGGTGAGCAAAATCGAAATGAGCGTGTATGCAAATCAATGACAGATTATGAAATGCAATTGCTTCGTTTATTGTGTTCTATATGTTGTGAACACATTGCAAAGCGGTGTGTAAAATTTTACCTGAAAAAATCATTAAATGAAATTTTCTTGCTTGTCATGTGTTCTTTATTGAAGAAGATTGGCTGCAGTGTTGGCAGAGTTACATTTTCTATCCGCGTTTCTCTTATCAAGGCCTCTACTAATCACTATTCACTAAACGCACATCTGTACAGAATAAACCTTGTTGATAGCAACTTATGTAGGTGCGGAGCCGGTTACGATGACATCGATCACGTACTCAAGTAAAAAAGACCATTCGATTCATGTGTCAACCCACATGGATTTTTGCAATGGGGTTGAACTCATGGAATGTATGTGTGAAATCAATAAATTATCGCCAATATGCGTTTCTATCAAATACATGGTTTATCAAAATGAAATCTATAAAGTCGACACATACTTTTGAAAAGGTCAGTTCATAGAGTATATGCGTAAGAAAAATAATTCTAATCGCTGGATTTTCGTGTTTATTCTTGTTAATCTTGATTGAAAACACATTCTTTTGAATAAAGCCACAAATGTGATAGGCGATAAAAATTTTATTGTTTATATATTTGAGAAGCTTGTTCACTAGTGAGGTAGCCTCCGCGACTGTTATTTATTATCTGGAAAGCCTCGTGGAAAGCAGTGGCGTGCCATTCGACGGCTGAAGCAACAGGTAGATTTGCCATGTACAATGCATGCCGAGCTTGATGCCGAGCTGATGTTGCCTCCGTGAAATAGAAATTACACCTGGATGGCGTTCATGGGATTTGTTCACTTATTGCAAAAACGCTCCGTCAGTTTGGCTTTAGGACCAGGTTCCTTCTGCTGGATCTTGACGATGGGGGAAGATTGATTGGATATCATCTTGCCCGAATGGGAAAGCAGAACACAGAAAACTCGAAATTTCCGTCCCCGAATGCATGATATGTTTCAAAAGCTTTGTCTTCTTTTGATCGCTAAAGCAGGAAGTTCGGCTGATTGATCTGATGGGACTTCTGCACCTGCAATTAAAGTTTTCCGTTCTGACAGAATTGTTTATGATTTTAGGTTAAAAATACTTACCAATCATGATACCATTTCTAACAAAAAAGAAATCCTAACGACACGAAATGTATTTGGATCAGCCTCAGAAAATAATAGCCATTTTTTTCCAACTTGTTATCAACTTGAAGAGCATATTTGGTAGTCGTCAAGTTGATCGGTGAATGATTGGAGGACGTTCAAAATTTCATTAAATTCAAGCTTCTGTCACATACAAGGTATGTGACGCATATATGATGATCATTGGAATCAAATTGACTTAATGAGAAAGCGTATTTCAGCAAAGTATGAGAAAATACACATACAGTGATCGTTCGCTAATTGGGGCACGACCTCACCCCAACTAGCGAATGCCGTTCGCTAATTGGGGCGTTTTGACAAGCGTCAATGTTGTTTACTTTTTGCATTGAACAAAGGAAAATTTTACGCGCCACAAAATATCGATCCCGCCAAACACGGAAACAAAACGTCAACTCGTTTTTGAAATCGTATTCTGACGTTTAGCTGCTTTTTAATTGGGTTTCGCCCCAATTAGCGAACCCCCAACTAAAAAGCGCCCCAACTAGAAAAACCCCAATTGGGTTGTTTAGGGGTATACATGTTTTTACATATTCTGAATCTGCATAAAAAACTAAGCCTAACCCCAATTTTTCAGAATTTTTGGAGCCCCGGAACTATTTTTAATTTCCATTTTTAATTTATATGGGACTAAAAATTTGTTCTTATGCTGCATGGGCCAACTGTCATTCTATGAATGTTAGTGTCATTCTATCGATTAAAATAGGTTTTTGTTTGCTATACAAAAATGAAAATAAAAGGTCTACAAACAAAATAAAAATATGTTGGAGATCAGAAAAGCATGCTCTTTATGTTAAACTATAAGAAACCTCATATTTTTTTCTGCTAAACAACCCAATTAGCGAACGTTTACTGTACATTTAAGGAGTCAAATTCCTTGCGTGTAGTTTGGTCCTGCTCGGAAAATGACGCCTCCAGAGAGCGACTATCGGATACCCTAGTGGCCCGAGGAAAACAACCCTTCAGGGAAATTCGAGGTGTTTTGGGGGATCGTGATGCGGTCTATATGCAGGCCATTTATCCAGGTTTCCACGCTCGGTAATGGCGGCTTGTTGGTGTGTAAAAATCAATCGGTCACTGTACTTTTTGACACTAGCTGGAGGAAAACTCACTGGCGAAAAGGCCTTTTTTCCCTTCCCCTCATCAAGGAACGCCAGGGGGCTTTCCTCCAGCTAGTGTCAAACAGTACAGTGACCGAATGATTTTTACACACCGACAAGCCGCCATTACCGAGCGTGGAAAGCTGGATAGATTTCTTTGTGCTTCCTGCTTCTGACATCAAAATCTAATTTTTGTTTTTATCTTCTGTCAAAGTTTTTTTGTCTCTGTGGGGTCGTTCACAAATTACGTCCAAGGTCTGAGGGGAGAAGGGGGTCTGAGTTTTGTGACAGTTTGTGACAGGGGGAGGGAGGGGGGTTTGTCTTATGTGACGCCCATCCACAAGAAAAATTCTGAAATCATTTCGTCGATTTGTAGGGAGATATTAACCACTGCTTCTATAGAAAAGTGTATCAAACATATATCTGCTTCATAACTCTAGATTTATACACTTCTTAAACTATTACAAGCATTTATCTTGCGTGAAAAATCACTGACTCGGTTTTTAGCAGCCATGTTTCGTTGACTTATGCAGGCTGGCTGTACTAGAGTTTTTCTTTTGCCCAATAAAAGAGTTTTCTGAATGAACATACCTGCTTTCGCACATTAGATGAATGGATAACAACCACACTATGTCAGATATCATTTTTATTTCACAATTTCCATTAGTATAGCGACATAATTAACCAAAACTTTTTTGGACAATACTGGGGCACCCGTAGCCAAATGGTGGCATGTGCTTTCGATTTGTAGCACTACGTTAGTATAGGTGAAACTCTAAAATCAAAATATTCTCACCAATAACCCGTACTGGAGAAAATAACCGAAAGCTGCAGATAGAATATCCGATGCTTGTGATTAGGTTGCTAAGAATTTTTGTTAAAACAGGTTAATCCACCCAGCGGTTAAGTTTCATTCGCAAATTACATAACGCTAAACCGAAGACCACTTTATCAAGAAGACTGGCAGCTCTGGCATTTTTCCATACAAGCGGCCAACTTCATTGCTGGCAGAGCCTCTTCTGAGTTGAAGTGGTAGCTTGTTATCTGTGTGGTAGTGATCTTAGCTAGCTGAAGTAAATGAGTTTTAATAAAGGCGCGGAGGAAGTCAATGTCTGCTAGTGTTAGTTAACTGTCAACAATTAACTTTTAGGGTAATTTTTTCCACAGTAGGGACGAGTAGAGTTCTACTCTAAATCGCTTCGACATTGACAGATACAATACTTGCGATCTCTCTCGCAATATGTCAAAAATTTTGTCATGAAGCGTGTATACAAACTATTTTCGCAAATCGCCAGTACCAATCAATTTACATTGGCCATCCACGATTATGCCCTTCAGATAATTGCCTAGCTTCTGGCTATTAGTCAACCAGCACCACGAACCCTCGCCGCTTGGTTCAGCGGGTTACAAAATTTCTCTTTAATGTTCATTTTGTTGATGGTCTACCAACACATGTAAACGTCGATAAACCCCGCACCCAGAGTGGCGACACTGTCAGAATTGGAACAAAATTCATCTGTCATTCCCATACAATATCGTGTTTCAAATGAGCACGAGACCTGTCAAATGCGGCACATGTCGCCACTCTTAATTGTATACACTCTGCCCGCACCTTTATTTTTTGCAATGGAATATAGCTGTCAACCCACAAAACAAACCACACGGAATCACAAATCAGCTCAGTTTTGTACAGGCAGAAATTTTTTTCGTAAAACTGAGTTTAAAACAAAAACAGTTTTCCGTGGCAATTCAGAAAAACACAAGGAAGAAATTCGGAATTATTATTTGTATGAACTTGTATGTCTTGCATGGGCAGTTCCTTAGTACTTAACACCAATCAAGAGAGAAAGAGAGTCAGAAAACTATCTGGATGTAAGTTAAAAATTGAGGTTGTTCACTTAGTTTTATATGCTTTAAACATATTTGCGTTCTTATCTGTTTGTCTACAAAATAAAGTGTTGTGATTAAAAAACGAATTTGAACCTATTGGAACCTTTGAAACATCAGAAACTGAAAAGCGATAAAATGATGTTTTTGCCTAAATTATTAATCTGTCTAAATTCTGGCTTGCTCTGAGGTAACATAATCACGGCTAGTGAACCAACATTCTGAATATTTTCCGTTCTTTCTATATATTAACATCTATTTTTGTTATCTATTATCTGAATTTTCTCAATAAATTATTGGTTGGTTGGTAATGGCTGGTTTCCTACTCGCCGCTGCCAGCATCCAGGCGCTAACGTATATGTGCAAACAGCCAGCATGAGGTAACCTCCGGATATTTGCATGGGGAAAACATCTAACGCGGGTTATCTCAAAGTTAGGAACTTTTCAAGTAAAACTATTTGGTACTAGTTATGTACACGCCCGTTTCAAATCACTCAGAGACAGAGTGAAATTGTATCTCATTGACATCTCTCTTTTTTTGACGGAAATCTCACTAATTTTTCGTAAAAAAAAGTTCCACTTGTCAAATTTTAACTAAAAGTTAAACGAATCGGTAGAATGGTTCACAGCCTATACCTACCACATATTTTTTTGTTGAAGGTGCTTTATTTTGACCCTTAGATGCCTTTCGTCATACTGATTTCAGAAAGTTAACTCCTAGTGCGCCGCTGGAAGCACGCACAAAATAGGTGATTCATTTTCTACTATGTCTAGGATAGCATAACCTTTTCGAACTTTTGGCTTTTTAGGCAAGGTAATAATAAAAATAAGAAAAATCTAAAGAGTAAATTGATTCAAATCATATCATGAACACAGTCTGCAGTCGAGATGTGAAGGAAATCAACAGGTCCGTACAGAAATTAACATAGAGTGTGGCACTTTCATCAATTCAAGACAAAATTCCAAATATTATTCGGCTTAAAATTATGCTGATTTCATAAAATTGAAATACGTTTAATCTCAGTGTACTTCTCGATAGTTTTTTCGAAGCATAATTTAAATGTGGTTTTCATATATTTTGATTGAACGTGTAACTGACTATACAGTGTCAACTCACTCACACAAACAAACATAGTACCACCTCGGATCACCGACAGCGCTGCTAACAGTGTCGCCCGATTTCAGACTGTGTTGCCAGTCTTCTTGATAATGTGGTCTTCGGCTAAACTCAACCCACACCAAGCCTCTAGTAATGCTTCATGTATGGTTAGTAGACTGGCCCAGGAAACAAAAAGTTGTCTAATTCCACGGGGCACCCTCCAGGATTGTGTCTTTGGGTTAGAAAATCAATCTCTGAAAATTTCAGCTCAATCGCTTGTTGCATAAGCTGGCGCATTTGATTTGAAGTTTGTATGGGGATTTCAGCCAAAATGTATAGGAAAATACACCTCCGTCACTCATTCGATCTGGAAATTGGTTCTGATTGCTCGATTGACCTCATAACGTTTTGACAAGCGTCAATGTTGTTTACTTTTTGCATTGAACAAAGGAAAATTTTACGCGCCACAAAATATCGATCCCGCCAAACACGGAAACAAAACGTCAACTCGTTTTTGAAATCGTATTCTGACGTTTAGCTGCTTTTTAATTGGGTTTCGCCCCAATTAGCGAACCCCCAACTAAAAAGCGCCCCAACTAGAAAAACCCCAATTAGCGAACGTTTACTGTATTTACTTGTATCGATTCATCCCTAACCATTAGACTGGCCCAGATTACTATGGGGAGAAAAAAATGTTGTCGAATTCCAAGGGGCACCCCCAGAATTGTGTCTTTGGGTAAGAAAATCAATCTCTGAAAATTTCAGCTCAATCGCTTGTTGCATAAGCTGGCGCATTTGATTTGAAGTTTGTATGGGGATTTCAGCCAAAATGTATAGGAAAATACACCTCCGTCACTCATTCGATCTGGAAATTGGTTCTGATTGCTCGATTGACCTCAGAATTGCAAAAACGGCAGTTGGTATGCTACAGAACAATTTCACAGAACATTATATGATGATTAAATGAACTTTTATATAGGTTTCGGCTGATGCGATTCGATCAAAAAACCCAAAAATACACAAATCAGCTCCTAATAAATCAGCCGAAAATTATATGAAAGTTCATTTAATCATCATGCAATGTTCTGTGAAATTGTTCTGTAGCATACCAACTGCCGTTTTTGCAATTCTGAGGTCAATCGAGCAATCAGAACCAATTTCCAGATCGAATGAGTGACGGAGGTGTATTTTCCTATACATTTTGGCTGAAATCCCCATACAAACTTCAAATCAAATGCGCCAGCTTATGCAACAAGCGATTGAGCTGAAATTTTCAGAGATTGATTTTCTTACCCAAAGACACAATTCTGGGGGTGCCCCTTGGAATTCGACAACATTTTTTTCTCCCCATAGTAATCTGGGCCAGTCTAATGGTTAGGGATGAATCGATACAAGTAAATACAGTAAACGTTCGCTAATTGGGGTTTTTCTAGTTGGGGCGCTTTTTAGTTGGGGGTTCGCTAATTGGGGCGAAACCCAATTAAAAAGCAGCTAAACGTCAGAATACGATTTCAAAAACGAGTTGACGTTTTGTTTCCGTGTTTGGCGGGATCGATATTTTGTGGCGCGTAAAATTTTCCTTTGTTCAATGCAAAAAGTAAACAACATTGACGCTTGTCAAAACGCCCCAATTAGCGAACGGCATTCGCTAGTTGGGGTGAGGTCGTGCCCCAATTAGCGAACGATCACTGTACGAGTAAATACAGGGGGGGAGTAAGCCTGTCATCCACGAACAAATCAAGCCTACACGGAGAAAAAAAAATGGTAAACTCAACCATTTTCTAGTTTACTTCAACCAACATATAAGGTTGATTCATGCCCAAACAAAATATTAGTTCAATTCAACCTAATATTGTCGCGCTCTTCTCAAACGCTCAGATCTTCGCGGTGGTAACGCGCAAGCGAAGATTGCGCAGCAGCGCGCTCATAAGCTTTTCCACAGGGTGCGAGTCTGAGCTGTTTGATTTTTTAAGCCGCCGAATGGGGTTGCCATAGCTGAATAGCCGCCGTGTGTAAAATAAATGGGCGCACTCCGGCGCGATTCAACGGAGGCTGAATGAGATGATCACGATCCGAGTGTTTATCATGGGATGCATAATAAGATGTTTGAAATAAACTAAAATGTCAGTTTGACTATTTCGTCTACTTTAGGTAAATTCAACCAATATTTGTTTGAACTTAATATATTGTTGGTAGTTTGGTTTTGACAGTTCATCAAACAACCTAAAATGTTGGTTGATTTAATCCAGAAGTTCAGTTTGGACCAAACAAATTTCATTTTAAAACAATAAGCAATTTGTTTAAAACAACCAAATTTGTATGTTGTTTTTATTAGTATAATTTCCACACCTATAGTTGTTCCCAAAATTCTATTAACCGCAAATAACAAATATTTATACTGCATGGATTCTGATAACTTTTTATTCGATCTCACTTATAAATATTATTCTGTATAAACATTTCTGCCTCACGGCTTGCGCATAATGGCCACATTCATGTTGTTGGCTGCCTGGCTGTTCCGTGTTCGTGTTGCTGATAAAATTGCGCAGCCGACGCACACCGGTATCTTTTGCATGGTCTTTTAGGGGCTAATGAATGCCTGAAATGCAGAAATCATCCTAAATTAAAAAATAATGCTACGAATGTTAAGTTCAAAATGGTAAAACATACCTGTTGATGTGTACGAGTAACTATTCTCCAGCCATAAACGAAGAAACAGGAATGGGCGGCTTTTGATGCACTGAGATGCTTTCGTGTATCGCAAATTTCAAAATGTCTGCATTCAGCAGGAAGTGACTGAAATAGAATAGCTTCAAAAACTAGTTTGCATCAAACTAAAATTTCAGCTCACTTTCATGTAGGTTAAGAATTTAGGTAGATTCAACATAATGTCACTGGTAAGATCAACCTTATTCTTCAGATTGTAGTATGACGTTTACTATAATTTCAAACAAGCTATATTTTGGTAAACATGAACTAAGATCTTGTTGGAAGAAAACCAAACTTTTGTTTTAAAATAAACATATTCAAAATTTGTTTTGAAAACGCATGTTAGGTAAAAACAACCAAAAATATAAATTTGTTGCAAGCAAAATTATCAGTTGAAAACAAACAAATTATATATTGAACCAACTAATACATTAGTTTGAAAAACAACCAACATGTTGGTTGTTTCAAACTAGAGGGATTATTCTCCGTGTACCTAAGATGTATTATCCGGGCCTCGCCGCTTGGGAAAGGCGGGCCACCCTGGGCCACCCCGCTTGGCAAGTGTAACATTTTTCGAACTGGAATCTTGTAGGATATTGGTTAACCTACACTACTGCTGACTAACGAAAAAATTGTGGGATTGTTTATTTACATTTGCTTCATACTACATCCAGAGGAGGCGCAATGTACCGCATATTACCCCCCTGAGTAAATACTCGATACAGTAAACGTTCGCTAATTGGGGTTTTTCTAGTTGGGGCGCTTTTTAGTTGGGGGTTCGCTAATTGGGGCGAAACCCAATTAAAAAGCAGCTAAACGTCAGAATACGATTTCAAAAACGAGTTGACGTTTTGTTTCCGTGTTTGGCGGGATCGATATTTTGTGGCGCGTAAAATTTTCCTTTGTTCAATGCAAAAAGTAAACAACATTGACGCTTGTCAAAACGCCCCAATTAGCGAACGGCATTCGCTAGTTGGGGTGAGGTCGTGCCCCAATTAGCGAACGATCACTGTACTTTTGATTCGATACCAAGTACTTTGGGAATCGATACTTTTATACCGATACCAAGTAAGTATCGAATTGAAGTAGTTGAATCAATTGAGTACTCAATTCAAAATCTATTAAATATTATAAACTTAAATAGAAACTAGAGAGGGGCAAAACGGATCACTTCGTTGAATGGATCAGAACTGGGTCATTCAGTCTAATGATCCGGAACTGTCATACGGATCAGATCTTTGAAACAAGTTGTAAGGAAAGATTCCCAAATGGTGAAACGGTTGTCATTCAGTTACTTTTTAACCGTACAAACAATAATAACATCCCTCTATCGCTCACAAGCATATGTAACATGCATAGAGGACCTACAATACACTTTTCATTTTGTCATTTTCTAACAAATGGTAAGACAATTTGCTGATCTGGTGAATCGAATCTTTGGAAAAGTGAGCAACGAATCATTCACTCACTTCAAAGATACGGATCATTTTAACGGTTCCGGATATGATAGCCCATCCCTGATAGAAACACTCGTAGTTTTTCGTAAGAATCTTTTAAATGTTAGTATTGTTAGTAAATGTTAGTAAATCGAATAAATACGTTCAAGCATTCGTCAATGGTTCAAGTATTTATTTTTTGCTACGAACATTATTTTAAGCTATTAGTGGAATGCATTTACTTGTCATAAAATGAGTACTATTTCATTAAATTCCACTACTTTATTGTACCTAAGTCGAGTCAAGTACGAGACACTGAAGCACAAGCAACCAAAAGTACGGATAGGATGGGATTTTTTGGCTTAATCAGCTTGCATTTTAAGTAATTTTCTGTATGGCTTGAGCGCAAAAGTGAACTTTGAAGTTCTGTTAAGGTGCTTGGAACTCGATGTGAACCAAGAAGTGAACTTATTGGTTCGGTTAGGAACAAATTTAAGTAAAATGTGAACTTTTGGTTTGGTTTGGTTGGTTGGGACGGCCTTACTGGTGAGGTCGAAATACGTATCTGTCAAAGGTACAATAAAATAGTGGAATTAAATGAAATAGTAGTCGTCTTATGACAAGTATTTTTGCAGCTTAACACTTATTTGTGACCGATCCTATCCGAATTTCCTTAAAGTCGATAATAAACTACGCAAATATCTTGGGTAATATTGGATCTGCACTAATTTGGCAGCTGTTTTCTAATTATTCAGAATTTTACGTCTATATGAACATGAATTGCTGGGGCCCTCCTTGGCCGTGCGGTAAGACGCACGGCTACAAAGCAAGGCCATGCTGAGGGTGGCTGGGTGCGATTCCCGGTGCCGGTCTAGGCAATTACCGGGTTGGAAATTGTCTCGTCTTCTCTGGGCATAAAAGTATCATCGTGTTAGCCTCATGATATACGAATGCAAAAATGGTAACTTGGCTAGAAACCTCGCAGTTAATAACTGTGGAAGTGCTTACTGAACACTAAGCTGCGAGGCGGCTCTGTCCTAGTGTGGGGATGTAATGCCAATAAGAAGAAGAAGATGAACATGAATTAAAAAATACGGCAACTATAAATAGAATGATTTAAATAACAATTTGCTTACATCTAAAATGTGTTCGCTTTTTACACGCTATCGAGATAAGGTAATTATAAAATCGATGGACAAATAGCAATGGAAAGTGCTTAAACCTTCCACTATTCAGTGTTTCATCCAACATAAATTATGAATGACTTCTTTGAGATACAAAATAAATTTACTTCGAATTGATGAGTACTCATGTGAAGGTATCGATACTTTTAATTCGATACTTTAGTGGTATCGATACTTTTAATCGATACTACTTGAAAGTAAAAGTATCGATACCTTAGTGGTATCGTTTCATCCCTATGTATGGTAGGATTCTGAAATTTATAAAGTCCTTAACGCTCAGACAAGTACCCTCCCACAACCTGAAACATCATGTAGTTTGTAAATGGGCCCTCATGATGCTTTTCTCGAATCACGATATAATCGCTTTCATTCGCAGAACATACCAAAAATAATTGCCTAC
Source organism: Armigeres subalbatus (assembly GCF_024139115.2). Taxonomy (NCBI): domain Eukaryota; kingdom Metazoa; phylum Arthropoda; class Insecta; order Diptera; family Culicidae; genus Armigeres; species Armigeres subalbatus. The sequence goes on from NC_085141.1 coordinate 152,272,480, forward strand.
TTTACGGCTTCCAAACACGATTCAAGCATCAACCTTTCGTGGTTCGATACACCATTTTCTTCATAATTTCGCAAATAAATGATTCAATTAGTGTAAGAATATTTAGTTTTATCATCTTTCGCACGAATCCTACAAACATTTTCTCATTTAATAATGGAAAGATACAATGGATCGTATGTTTCATTAGATAAACTTTCAACGTCATTTCATGTGACTAATTTCAAGTCAAATTACTTGACAAATATCTTCATCATAATTTAGATTTATTATTGCTTGCAAAAAGTATTTTGATCTGTAAAATGATACCGAAAAAGTATTCTTTCAACTCGGGAAGTTAAAACACGTGAGAGTTTTGAGAGGATTCACAAAAGCTGATCGATATAGAGAGGAGTGGAATCAAACGCACGTACCAATCTGTTCCCGAAAGTCAGAACAAACACCGTCTTTAAAGTTGCATACTTAGGATCTGTCTCAATTGGATAATTAAACTGAAATTAAACTTAAAAGTGACATTTCAATAATTATCAAATAACCCTGGTCGCAGAGCAAGATTACTTTTGACAGATATCGAATCATTTTCCATCGATGTCCTATTGGAATTGCTGGGTAGCACCAGCCATTCTTATAACGGGGTTATTTTTTAATTTTCGAACTGTCACTTTTAAGTTTAATTCTCCAAATGAGACAGACCCTTAGCAGTTATAATTGACGAGAACAGAACAGAACAGAAAAAGAAGAAAAGAGAAGAAGAAGCCAGAATAAAGCAGCTTCAAGCGGAAGAAGAGCTTAAGAGAGTGGAAGAAGAAGCGAAGCTGAAGCAGTTAGATGACGAACAGCAGTATCTGAAGCAGAAATTTAACTTGTTGATGCAGCTAGAGGACGAAAAGGATCCATCCAGCAAGCGCAGCGGAGTAAGCGTAAAAAGTAAACGAAGCGGAATAAGTGTGAAGAGTAAGCGTGACCAGTTGGAGAATTGGTTGAAGGGAGTTAAGTCAAACGAAGTTGGACAGTCGAAGTCATCGTCGTTAGCACAGCAAACTAGCCTACCGGTTTACACAGTCAGTGAACCGACCCAACTGTCAACAGTGGTCAACAAACCGCTATCTTCTGCCGTTTCAATACAAGTTACGGATTCTTCAAATGCAGACGGATGTTGCTCGTATACTGCTGTAAACGTTCCAACTTTGGCGAAATCCTACGAACAACTGTTGGGACAAGGTGTTACATTGTTAGCGGAACGAACAACGAGAAATTTGCCGTTAGTTTCTTCAGAGTCGGTATTGCAACAAGAAACACCTATAGTTTCGGATCGACCAGCAGTCTCCTCAGCAATTATTCCGGGAATGCCAAGTCGCCAAGTGGGGAATTCAAATAATAGATGTTTGCCAATCACTACAGTTCCTGGTGTCAATACAGTTGTTTCAGCTCCATTCGACTTTGCGTCTCGAGTCTCGATAGGAGCAAGTGGCCGAGTTCCAACAACATACGGGAGTCATCCGTATTACACCGCCCCGCCACTATCGTATGCACCCACGTATGCGTTAGCTTCTAGAGTTCCAGAAAATTCGACAGTTTTCAACGGATACGGACCATACGCGAACCCAGTGCAATCCACATCAGCAAGTACATTGGGACCACCCGCAGTGGGGAATGGATCGCTCGGATCAGGAGTTAGTGGGGCTCTAAACATCGTTTCAGTGGGACCAACAAGTGCACAGTTAGCGGCTCGTCAAGTAATGCCGCGAGAGCTACCAAAGTTTAACGGAGACCCACAAGAGTGGCCGATTTTCTACAGTTCTTTCAAGAATACGACGGAAGTTTGTGGATACAGCGAAGCGGAAAATTTGGCCAGGTTACAGAGGAGTTTGGGAGGTTCGGCTTTGGAAGCGGTGCGAAGTCGGTTATTACTACCGGCATCCGTCCCTTATGTGATGGACACGCTTTATAAACTATACGGTCGGCCAGAAATACTGATCAGTTCTCTTCTGAAGAAGGTGCGAAATGTATCTCCACCCAAATCGGAAAATCTTAGCACGATTGTCACCTACGGCTTGGCTATTCAGAACCTGGTCGACCATATTGTCCTGGCAGATCAACAAGCGCATTTATCGAATCCAATGCTACTCCAAGAATTAGTCGATAAACTGCCTACCTCCATGAAGATGCAGTGGGGAACATATAAGCAAGCACATGTTATCGTCAACCTGGCGACGTTTAACAGTTTTATGTCAGGTCTTGTCAATCTGGCGACCGAGCTAACCATCGAGGGGGATTCAGCTCAAAATCACCGGCAAGTCAGGCACGAAAAGGTGAAGCAGAAGGAAAAACTGTTCACCCATGCGAATAAGTCGCTGAATACGGCCGAGATAGAAAAGGAGCCTTTAAAGGAAGTCTGTGTTTCAAAATCCTGCTCGTACTGTGGGATGGACACTCATCAAATCCTACACTGTTCCAGTTTCAAATCTTTGGACATTGGGGCAAGATGGAAGGCAATGCGTCAGAAGAACTTGTGTCGGTTATGTCTGGTACCTCATCGGAAATGGCCCTGTCGGTCTAAAAAAGAATGCGGTCTGGATGGCTGTCGTATTCGTCACCACATGCTACTCCACACTAGTCCACCTTATCGTGGTGGTCCTGCTGAATCAGCGAGGACAGTCGAGACGGTGCACCATAATCTCCACCATACGAAGTCGTATTCCTTGTTCCGATACCTACCTGTTACGATTTTCGGAAATGGAAAGCAAGTTGAAACCTATGTATTTCTGGAAGATGGATCATCTTCGACATTGTTAGAAGAAGCTATTGCTGTTCAGCTAGGAATCGATGGTGAACCCGACAGTCTTTGGTTAGGCTGGACAGGAAAGATCGGAAGACAAGAAAAGAGCTCCAGAAAAGTCAGCGTTAAGATTTCCGGCAAAGGCAAAGGAGAATCGTTCCAGTTAGAAAACGTACGTACTGTACGCGAATTAGGACTTCCTACTCAGTCCTTGAATTACAGCGAACTTTCAAAAATATATCCGCACCTTCAATGCCTTCCAGTCAAAAGTTTTGAAAATGCAAAACCTGGCATGATTATTGGCATCGAACATGTGCATTTACTCACGAGTCTGAAGATTCGTGAAGGTAGTAGAAACGAACCAGTTGCTACAAAAACTCGACTCGGATGGTGTATCTACGGAAGGAACTCGGGAATTGAAGAAGGCATAGAGCGGTTGAACCTGCATGTCGATATGAGCAACAGTGAACTATATGACGCAATGAAAAAGTTTTTTGCCGTTGAGGAAACCGCGGTGTCGAAGTCCTTGGAGTCCGAAGAAGATCAGCGGGCACGCCGTATTTTGGAAACAACAACAGTTCGGCGAGGATCTAGAATGGAATCTGGCTTGCTGTGGCGCAAGGACAATCCACACTTCCCGGAAAGTTTCAAGATGGCAATGAGCAGACTCCGCGGGTTAGAGAAACGGTTGGCGAAGGACCCGGAATTACAGAAAAGGGTGATTGAACAAATAAAGAGCTTCGAGCAGAAACAGTACATCAGAAAGACGACGGTAAGAGAGATGGCCGACATAGACCCTCAGCGAATTTGGTACTTACCTTTGGGGATAGTAATCAATCCCAAGAAACCCGGTAAGATTCGCATGATCTGGGATGCGGCAGCAAAATCTGGCGGTATCAGCTTCAACGATATGCTGCTCAAAGGCCCGGATCTCCTTGTGTCATTAGTGGACGTCATGCTACGCTTCAGACAAGGCAAAGGGCGAAGCCAGAGTAAACGCGACGTGCGATGCGACGCGACGCGACAGTGCAATTTGACAGCCTGTTGATAATGATTGTTATTCTTTTACGTGAGTCGCGTCGCGTCGCATCGCTCGTCGCGTTTACTCTGGCGGGCACCAAAGTCGCGGTATGTTCGGATATACGGGAAATGTTTCTGCGGATCCTTATACGGGATGAAGACAGATTGTCGCAATGCTTTCTTAGGAGAAGTAGTCCGGAAGAAGACGTACAAATCTACATGATCAATGTCGCTATGTTTGGTGCAACGAGTTCTCCCTGTACGGCACAGTTCGTAAAGAATAAAAATGCTCTCGATTACGTTGATCTGTATCCCAGGGCGGTAGAGGCAATAACCAAAAACCACTACGTGGATGACTTTCTGGACAGTGTCAACTCGGTAGAAGAAGCAGTGGAACTAGTACGGCAAGTTACCGTTATTCACGCAGCAGCAGGGTTCCATTTTGGGAAAATACTGTCCAACAGTCAAACTGTACTGGATGAGCTGGGGGAAACAGAATCACCTATCAGTAAATCACTAAACCTGGATAAAGAGGGAACCCACGAACGCGTACTTGGTGTAGTCTGGGTTCCGGCAGGTGATTATTTTACATTCAACCGGAACGGACTTGAGGACGTTCTCGCTACCGAAAGCACGATCCCAACAAAGCGTCAGGTCCTGCGTATCGTCATGAAACTGTATGATCCCCTAGGATTTATTGCGCACTTCATCGTGCAGGGAAAAATACTGATGCAGGAAATCTGGCGATCTGGTACAGCCTGGGACGAGCCAATCAAAGAACAGTTACACGATCTGTGGACGAGGTGGACCGAACAGTACAAGGAAATCATCGAAGTGAATGTTCCTCGCTGTTTCCTCGGAGATGTTTTGCCGCAGCAAGTCAACGATATACAAATTCACGTTTTCACGGACGCTAGCGAGACCGCCTGTGCGTGCGTGGCTTATCTGCGAATAACAGTTAGCGGAGAGAGCAAATGTTCACTGATAGCAGCGAAAACAAAGGTCGCGCCACTTCGCGCGCTATCTATTCCTCGTTTGGAACTGCAAGCGGCCATGATGGGATCCCGCCTAATACAGAAAATCTGCTTGGCACTTACAATCAACATCCGAAAACGGTTCCTGTGGACAGATTCAGCAACAGTTCTCGCGTGGCTTCGCTCCGACAGTCGTCGGTACCACCAGTTTGTAGCGTTTCGTGTTGGCGAAATACTGTCTCTAACCAATGTCGACGAGTGGCGTTACGTTCCCTCTCGCGAAAACGTTGCGGATGATGCAACGAAATGGAATACCGGACCTTCATTTGATTCGAATTGTCGTTGGTATCAAGGTCCTTCATTCCTTCAGGATCCAGAGAACCAGTGGCCAGCGGAGGGGTCAGGAGATCTAGCTGACAGGGACACGAATTTAGAAGAAGTTCGGATCGTTGCCGTACATCGAACAGTCGAGGAACTTGTAGAGGTTCAACGTTTCTCTAACTGGAACAGGTTGCTGCGTGCAATGGCATACGTACACCGAGCAGTCGCTGTATGGAAGAACTCACCGGGAGAGAGGAGATCGCTCAATGTTCCGAGTCAAGGTGCGTTTGCGAAAGCAGAAGTGTCACTGTGGCGACTGGCTCAAGCACAAGTGTATAAGGAGGAATTCCATATGTTAAGTGAAAAACGCAGTATACCGAAAGGAAGCTCACTACGTACGCTGTTACCGTTCGTGGACGAATATGGAGTCATACGAGTAGGGGGTAGGATAGACAACGCACCAAATATTCCCTACGAAACAAAGCACCCAGTCGTATTGCCTAGAAACCATCGAATCACATACCTTGTTGTGCTAAGTTTCCACCAGCGATTCCTTCATGCCAATAGCGAGACAGTTTGTAACGAGTTAAGGCAGCAGTTCTACATTTCGAAAATGCGAGCCGTAGTACGCAGTGTGTGCCGTAGCTGTCAGTACTGTAAGATCAAGAAGACAGCTCCAGTACCTCCACTGATGGGACCGCTCCCAAAGGTTCGCCTGACACCGTTCATCCGACCATTTACTTATGTAGGCGTGGATTATATGGGTCCTTTTGAAGTGAAAGTCGGGCGCAGTCTAGTGAAAAGGTGGATATGCTTATTCACATGTCTTACAGTAAGAGCAGTCCATCTGGAACTTGCACACAGTCTATCCACAAATTCCTGCGTTATGGCGTTCCGAAGATTTGTCAACCGTCGAGGAGCTCCGCTGGAAGTGTTCTCTGACAACGGGACCAACTTTGTGGGTGCCAGCCGTCAATTGTCGGAGGAAAAGCAGAGGATCAGAAACATCAACAACGACTGTGCGGCCACGTTCACGAATGCTAGGACACAATGGCATTTCAACGTTCCTGCTGCTCCCCACATGGGAGGACCGTGGGAGCGCATGGTAAAGTCAGTCAAAGTAGCGATGAAATCAGTATCAGACAGTATGTACCATCCAAGCGACGAAGTGCTAGAAACAATAATGCTGGAAGCGGAAGGAATAGTGAACAGTCGTCCGTTGACCTATGTTCCACTAGAGGCAGCGGACCAAGAATCCCTGACTCCGAACCATTTCTTGCTGTACGGATCAAGCGGTATCAAGCAACCAACGGTGGATCAGTCAGGTAGCAGAAACGTTCTACGAGACAGCTGGAACATAGCTAGAGGAATGGTTGACGGGTTTTGGCGCAGATGGATATTGGAATACCTTCCAATGTTGACACGAAGAACTAAGTGGTTTGAAAACGTGAAGCCGCTGGAGCCAGGAGACTTAGTAGTTATAATTGACGAGAACAGCCGAAACAGCTGGGAACGAGGACGCATTCTGGAGGTTTTTCCCGATAAGTCAGGCCAAGTAAGACGTGCAAAGGTACAGACTGCTCGGGGAGTATTCGCTAGACCCGCAGTCAAGCTCGCACTCCTGGATGTTTCTGGAGCCGGTATGCAGACAGATGGCGTCGCTCCTGACACGGAAGTGGTTCACGGGTCGGGGGATGTTACCGGCAACACTGTCGACGGTCGAATCGGTTGTGAAACCACTGTCGGATCCCTCGCGACTGATAGTCTACCATCAAGTGGAATGACAGATCGCGAAAGAAGAGTGTCAGATAACACTCGGGCGGCAACGAAACGAACAGCTCGCAGTTAGTCCAGTCCAGTCTAGTTGTGGTGAAAAATAGCATAGCTCGGATCAATCTATATTCTCTGTACGAGTGATAATTTCGGCATCAACTGCAATTAATTAACGCACAGTTGTCAGTAAAGACTGTAAAACCGTGAATTGCATTTCTGTAGACTGTAAACTGAACTGAAGATTCCCAAAATTCCTGATCGGCCTTAGAACTGAAGACCATGAAACACTGAAAATGTAAGTTAGGATTAGTATTTCTGTTTTTCCACTGAACTGATTCCGAAATAATAAATTTCAGCTTGTAGCTGCTAAGTATGCAACTTTAAAGACGGTGTTTGTTCTGACTTTCGGGAACACAATCATAAAACTTCAATGCAGGCAGAGTTAAAAACAAGCATCCAATAATTTTATTTATGGATAATTGTGTAATAATATCAGGTATTTATTTATTTATCATCAGACTAAGGCCGGAGTGGCCTGTGCTGCACATAAAAGACTTCTCCATTCAGCTCGGTTCATGGCTGCACTTCGCCAACCACGCAGTCTGCGGAAGGTCCTCAAGTCGTCCTCTACCTGATCGATCCACCTTGCTCGCTGTGCACCTCGCCTTCTTGTTCCCGTCGGATCGTTGTCGAGAACCATTTTCACCGGATTACTGTCCGACATTCTGGCTACGTGCCCGGCCCACCGCAGTCTTCCGATTTTCGCGGTGTGAACGATGGATGGTTCTCCCAACAGCTGATGCAACTCGTGGTTCATTCGCCTCCTCCACGTACCGTCCGCCATCTGCAACCCACCATAGATGGTACGCAACACTTTCCTTTCGAAAACTCCCAGTGCGCGTTGGTCCTCCACGAGCATCGTCCAGGTCTCGTGTCCGTAGAGAACTACCGGTCTTATAAGCGTTTTGTAGATAGTCAGTTTGGTACGGCGGCGAACTCTATTCGTTCGGAGCGTCTTGCAGTACGATACGATTTCCAGCCACTATGCGTCTCCGAATTTCTCTGCTGGTATCGTTATCGGCGGTCACCAGTGAGCCCAAGTACACGAATTCTTCAACCACCTCGATTTCGTCACCACCGATAGAAACTCGTGGTGGGTGGCTCACATTGACCTCTCTTGAGCCTCTTCCTATCATGTACTTCGTCTTCGACGTGTTGATGACTAGTCCAATCCGTTTAGCTTCGCTTTTCAGTCTGATGTAGGCTTCCTCCATCCTCTCAAAGTTACGTGCCATGATATCAATGTCGTCGGCGAAACCAAATAACTGGACGGACTTCGTGAAAATCGTACCCCTCGTGTCAATCCCCGCCCTTCGTATTACTCCCTCCAAAGCGATGTTGAATAGCAGACACGAAAGACCATTACCTTGCCGTAACCCTCTACGGGTTTCGAAGGGACTCGAGAATGCCCCTGAAACTCGAACTACGCACATCACCCGATCCATCGTCGCCTTGATCAACCGTATCAGTTTATCCGGAAATCCGTTTTCGTGCATTAGCTGCCATAGCTGGTCCCGATCGATTGTATCATATGCGGCTTTGAAGTCGATAAATAGATGATGTGTGGGCACGTTGTATTCGCGGCATTTCTGCAATACCTGACGTATGGCGAACACCTGGTCTGTGGTAGAACGTTCACCCATAAAACCCGCCTGGTACTGCCCCACGAACTCTCTTGCAATTGGTGTTAGTCGACGGCATAAAATTTGGGAGAGTATCTTGTAGGCGGCGTTCAGCAATGTGATTGCGCGGTAGTTGCTACAATCCAGCTTATCGCCCTTTTTGCAGATGGGACACACGACACCTTCCATCCACTCCTGCGGCAGAACCTCATCCTCCCAAACCTTGGTAATCACCCAGTGCAGCGCTCTAGCCAGTGCTTCACCACCGTGTTTAAACAGCTCTCCTGGTAGCTGGTCAACTCCAGGGGCTTTGTTGTTTTTCAGCCGGCCGATCTCCTCCTGGATTTCCTGGAGATTCGGAGCCGGAAGTCGCATGTCCTGCGCGCGTGCTCCTAGGTTCATTACCATACCGCCACCGTTGTCTGCCATATCGCCATTCAGGTGCTCTTCGTAGTGCTGCCGCCACCTTTGGATCACCTCACGCTCGTTCGTAAGAAGGTTCCCGTTTATGTCCTTACACATATCGGGCTGTGGCACGTGGCCCTTACGTGAACGGTTCAACTTCTCATAGAACTTTCGTGCGTTATTAGCGCGGTACAGTTCCTCCGTCTCTTCACGGTCTCGATCTTCCTGCTTCGAGTTTTGTCTGTTCCGCGCCCGTTTGTATCGTGCCTCGTTCGCCCTCGTGCGGTGTTGCAGCAATCTCGCCCATGCTGCATTCTTCTCCTCAACTAACTGCTCACATTCACCGTCATACCAGTCGTTTCTCTGATCCGGAGCCACCGTGCCTAGTGCAGCGGTTGCGGTGCTTCCAATGCCGAATCGAATATCTCTCCAGCCATCTTCAAGAGATGCTGCGCCTAGCTGCTCTTCCGTTGGGAGTGCCACTTCCAGCTGCTGCGCGTAGTCTTGGGCTAGTCTACCGTCTTGTAGCCGCCCAATGTTAAGCCGCGGCGGACGACTCCGACGCGTGTTGATCACCGTCGAGAGTTTTGAGCGCAGACATACTGCAACGAGGTAGTGGTCGGATTCAATATTCGCACTGCGGTAAGTGCGTACGTTCGTGATGTCGGAGAAGAATTTACCGTCGATTAGAACGTGGTCGAACTGGTTTTCCGTTACTTGATTAGGTGATTTCCATGTGGCCTTGTGGATATTCTTACGGGGGAAGAAAGTGCTTCGGACTACCATTCCGCGGGAGGCTGCAAAGTTTATGCATCGTTGGCCGTTGTCGTTCGATACGGTATGCAGACTATCCGGTCCGATGACCGGTCTATACATTTCCTCCCTTCCTACCTGAGCGTTCATGTCACCGATGACGATTTTGACGTCCCGCAGTGGGCATCCATCGTATGTCTGCTCCAGCTGCGCATAGAACGCTTCTTTCTCGTCGTCGGATCTCCCTTCGTGTGGGCAGTGCACGTTGATGATGCTATAGTAGGAAGAAACGTCCTTTTATCCTCAGCTTGCACATCCTTACGTTGATTGGCTGCCACCCACCACAGCATCTTTCCCAGCACTATGAAGCCGGTTCCCAGCGAGGTTCCCAGCTCGTTGGTGGTGCCACAGCTTTGGTAGAAGGTAGCCGCTTGATGCCCGCTTTTCCACACTTTCTGTCCTGTCCAGCAGATTTCCTGCAGCGCTACGACATCGAAGTTGCGGGGATGTAATTCATCGTAGATTATCCTATCGCAACCTGCGAAGCCTAGCGACTTGCAGTTCCATGTTCCAAGCTTCCAATCGTGATCCTTTATTCGTCGCCTAGGTCGTTGCCGATTGTATCGAGTCGTATTATCTTCTATGTCGTTCGTAATAATTGTTTTTAAAGGCGGCTTATTGGGCCTGCGCAAACCTCCTGTCTCGTCGGAGGGCCGTCGTGTCAGGGCTGTTTAGCGTCCCACCTAACACCAGGACTTGGGCTTGTGCGCTTTGAGCGGCACACGGTCGCTTTGGCGGAGCCTACTTGCGGATACATGCAGCTTTTTATAGAGGTTTAACAGGGCCCACTGTCGAACCCCACCACATCCTAGTCAGGCGCCACAACTCGCAGATGGCCTGGGGAGGGATCGTCAAGCCCTTGGACATAGTCCCTGCCGCCCCCAATAATATCAGGTAGTTGGCACAGTTATTACTGTTTATGCACAGTACAAAGCAAGGAATTGCCTAGAATAAGTTTTACAATTGGCTTTCTTTAGTAGTGCGTAATGCATCATCCCCACCTAAAGCGTTGTTTACGTTTTGGAAAAAAGTTTCTTGGAGAATATCGCAAGAGCGAGAGCAACACAACTGCCATGGTTTCAACTAGCAGTAAATCTCAAAATTATGCGGTAGCCAATAATTAACATATGCAATTTGTTTGAAGGTACAACATGAGGGCTAGAACATGTAGCCTTTTTGCAAGCGCAGTTTTTAATACAGTTTTCATTTTTTTAAACTTCTACATTGGCAAATATGGTAAATATTTGGGAAATAAACGATTCATATAATAGTATTTTCGTTAGCATGTCCTTGGTAAGCGTGCTATTGGGGGAATCTGAAACGCACTCTCACAGTCAGTGTGGTAGTATTTTACATGCAACCAATTAGAATTCACGCTCAATAAGATGATTTGATTTTCTCTATTTGTTTGCATGCTGCCTTTATTTAACGCAAGCAAAATGACTGGTACTATAAACAGCAACCCATCTTTATCTCTCGTATGTTCGAAATCAACACTCACTCGTCCCAAGTGGGCTGAAAAATTATCCACATGATAGGGACAAGGATGCCGACCTTTTGTCCATTTCTCTCGAGACTTTCGCTGGTTTAAATGAGATATTGCGGACATTCATCGTCGTCTTTTGCTATTTGGCGTCAAAACCAAATGTAAGCAAGCTGGCTGGTGGAATAATTTTGGTTGGAAATGCAATATATGAAGATTTATAACGATAAATGTGCTCAACCGTAGCATAATGGGCCAAGGTTTGAGCCGTTACCCCTATTCAAACTGTTACTAAAGTAAGGAACATAACTATTTAACTATGTTGTAACCACAGACAAACAGACGTAACACTAGAGAAATTACTATCGACCATCACTTCAACGATCAATTTGAATTTGATTGATTGCGAGTTTCACAACTAGAGGCGCTAGCGTCGTAATTCTTCGAGTTTGACATTTCACTCCAGCGCCTTCTGGTGACAATGTCTTACGAAACATTGTTTCGTGTAACATGCTCGCAAGATGGTGGTAGAGATGTTGGGCTATGGATTTTTCAGAAAAATGTTCAAGCTGTTATGTCTGTTTGTCTGTGTTGTAACTATGGTATTGTAAAAATAGTGTACGAAAATGAAAAACAAAAATTATCATCAATATAAAAATGACACATGTACGTATAGAGGGAGGGGGGTCAATGATTTGTGATAGTTTGTGACAGGAGGAGGGGAGGGGGTTGAAAATGCCGATAAACGATGGACGTAATTTTTTAACGATCCCTGTCTCTATGTTCGGTAGATCTCCGTTACTCAGGCCATCCGGAAGACGCTCCCAGCAGAACCAATCCTCAAGCACGACGACACGCCACATCGTCCCTTACGCCAAATGCCCGGATGAGCAGCCGAAATTCCTTGATTAAATTCCTTGATTCCGAATCCTAAGCCTCGTCCATCCTCAAATATTGTAAACTAACCTCGTGTCACCACGAGTACGCTGGCTCCTATCCCTCTCTTACTAACGAAAACAAATGACATTGATTGTATATATCACAAAGAAATATGGCTCCGTAAAGTGTTATACACGCCTGAGCCTACCAAATAAACGAAATTGAAAAAAAAATTTACATTTAATATTGCCGATTTCACCAATTTGAAGAGTTATGTGTAGATTGTGATTTGCCCGCTTCTTTTTCTCACACTCACTCTCATTTCGGGTTGATAGATTTTTGTTACTGAAATTTACCCAATTATAACCCTTTATTCGTTAGTCACATGTAAGCGTGTACACTAAATCGATTCCCGCCATGATTTGACGTCTATTATTTTGTTTTCAGATTGGGCACTCACACTCAAATATTATACACGGAAAATCAAACTTTTTTGAGTGTATTGAGTGTGAGAAAAAGATGACTGTGAGAAAAAAAATCTCGCAGAACTCTCGCAATATTTATTTTTATAGTTTTTTTTTTCATTTTTTGAGAGAATTTCACTCATTATCAGCGGGTATTGAAATTTCCCTGATTATGTCAGGAATTCCCTGATAATTCCAGGTATTTTCCAGGTGGGGGGAAATTTCCTGATAATTCCAGGTAGTAGACACCCTGTTAATATGAAACATTTTTTCCGTTTTGTTTTGTTCTTTTCTTCGTTTTCTACAGATTCAGCCCAACAGTGCATTGATACAGCCTTTATTTCCAGGATATGTGACATACCGAGGATATTCCGCGGGCAGCAGGGACTATGTCCAAGGGCTTGACGATCCCTCCCCAGGCCATCTGCGATTTGTGGCGCCTGACTAGGATGTGGTGGGGTTCGACAGTGGACCCTGTTAAATTCCACCAAAGCGACCGTGTGGCACTCAAAGCGCACAAGCCCAAGTCCTGGTGTTAGGTGGGACGCTAAGCAACTCTGACACGACGGCCCTCCGACGAGACAGGAGGTTTGCGCAGGCCCAATAAGCCACCAAAACCAATAATTACGAACAATATAAGAGATAATGCGACTCGATATAATCGGCAAAGACCTAGGCGACGAATAAAGGATCACGATTGGAAGCTTGGAACATGGAACTGAAAGTCGCTAGGTTTCGCAGGTTGCAACAGGATGATCTACGATGAATTACATCCCCGCAACTTCGACGTCGTGGCGCTGCAGGAGATTTGCTGGACAAGACAGAAAGTGTGGAAAAGCGGGCATCGAGCGGCTACCTTCTACCAAAGCTGTGGCACCACCAACGAGCTGGGAACCTCGCTGGGAACCGGCTTCATAGTGCTGGGTAAAATGCGCCAATGCGTGATTGGGTGGCAGCCAATCAACGCAAGGATGTGCAAGCTGAGGATTAAAGGCCGTTTCTTCAACTATAGCATCATCAACGTGCACTGCCCACACGAAGGGAGACCCGACGACGAGAAAGAAGCGTTCTACGCACAGCTGGAGCAGACATACGATGGATGCCCACTGCGGGACGTCAAAATCGTCATCGGTGACATGAACGCACAGGTAGGAAGGGAGGAAATGTATAGACCGGTCATCGGACCGGATAGTCTGCACACCGTATCGAATGACAACGGCCAACGATGCATAAACTTCGCAGCCTCCCGCGGAATGGTAGTCCGAAGCACCTTCTTTCCCCGCAAAAATATCCACAAGGCCACATGGAGATCACCTAACCAAGAAACGGAAAACCAAATCGACCACGTTCTAATCGAAGGTAAAGCCTGGTATGACGGCGAATGTGAGCAGTTAGTAGAAAAGAAGAATGCAGCATGGGCGAGATTGCGGCAACATCGTACGAGGGCGAATGAGGCACGATATAAACAGGCGCGGAACAGACAAAACTCGATTTTCCGGAGGAAAAAGCGCCAGCAGGAAGATCGAGACCGTGAAAAAACGGAGCAACTGTACCGCGCTAATAACACACGAAAGTTCTATGAGAAGTTAAACCGTTCACGTAAGGGCCACGTGCCACAGCCTGATATGTGTACATAAACGGGAACCTTCTTACGAACGAGCGTGAGGTGATCCAAAGGTGGCGGCAGCACTACGAAGAACACCTGAATGGCGATGTGGCAGACGAAGATGGCGGTATGGTGATGGACCTGGGAGAACGCGCGCAGGACATAATCTTCCCGGCTCCGGATCTCCAGGAAATCCAGGAGGAGATTGGCCGGTTGAAGAACAACAAAGCCCCTGGGGTTGATCAACTACCAGGAGAGCTATTTAAACACGGTGGTGAAGCACTGGCTATTGCGCTGCACTGGGTCATTACCAAGATTTGGGAGGAGGAAGTTTTGCCGCAGGAGTGGATGGAAGGTGTCGTGTGTCCCATCTACAAAAAGGGCGATAAGCTGGATTGTAGCAACTACCGCGCAATCACATTGCTGAACGCCGCCTACAAGGTACTCTCCCAAATTTTATGCCGTCGACTAGCACCAACTGCAAGGGAGTTCGTGGGGCAGTACCAGGCGGGTTTTATGGGCGAACGCTCCACCACGGACCAGGTGTTCGCCATTCGCCAAGTACTGCAGAAATGCCGCGAATACAACGTGCCCACACATCATCTATTCATCGACTTCAAAGCCGCATATGATACAATCGATCGGGACCAGCTATGGCAGCTAATGCACGAACACGGTTTTCCGGATAAACTGATACGGTTGATCAAGGCGACGATGGATCGGGTGATGTGCGTAGTTCGAGTTTCAGCATTCTCGAGTCCCTTCGAAACCCGCAGAGGGTTACGGCGAGGTGATGGTCTTTCGTGTCTGCTATTCAACATCGCTTTGGAGGGGTAATACGAAGAGCAGGGATTAACACGAGTGGTACAATTTTCAATAAGTCCGTCCAGCTATTTGGTTTCGCCGACGACATAGATATTATGGCACGTAACTTTGAGAAGATGGAGGAAGCCTACATCAGACTGAAGAGGGAAGCCAAGCGGATCGGACTAGTCATCAACACGTCGAAGACGAAGTACATGATAGGAAGAGGTTCAAGAGAAGACAATGTGAGCCACCCACCGCGAGTTTGCATCGGTGGTGACGAAATCGAGGTGGTAGAAGAATTTGTGTACTTGGGCTCACTGGTGACTGCCGAAAATGACACCAGCAGAGAAATTCGGAGACGCATAGTGGCTGGAAATCGTACGTACTTTGGTGGTACGAGGTAGTGGTCGGATTCAATATTCGCACTGCGGTAAGTGCGGACGTTCGTGATGTCGGAGAAGAATTTACCGTCGATTAGAACGTGGTCGATTTGGTTTTCCGTTTCTTGGTTAGGTGATTTCCATGTGGCC
The DNA here is from genome assembly GCF_024139115.2 of Armigeres subalbatus. Taxonomy (NCBI): domain Eukaryota; kingdom Metazoa; phylum Arthropoda; class Insecta; order Diptera; family Culicidae; genus Armigeres; species Armigeres subalbatus. Next base: position 152,288,013 of record NC_085141.1, read on the forward strand.
TTGTGGATATTTTTGCGGGGAAAGAAGGTGCTTCGGACTACCATTCCGCGGGAGGCTGCGAAGTTTATGCATCGTTGGCCGTTGTCATTCGATACGGTGTGCAGACTATCCGGTCCGATGACCGGTCTATACATTTCCTCCCTTCCTACCTGTGCGTTCATGTCACCGATGACGATTTTAACGTCCCGCAGTGGGCATCCATCGTATGTCTGCTCCAACTGTGCGTAGAACGCTTCTTTCTCGTCGTCGGGTCTCCCTTCTTGTGGGCAGTGCACGTTGATGATGCTATAGTTGAAGAAACGGCCTTTAATCCTCAGCTTGCACATCCTTGCGTTGATTGGCTGCCACCCAATCACGCGTTGGCGCATCTTACCCAGCACTATGAAGCCGGTTCCCAGCTCGTTGGTGGTGCCACAGCTTTGGTAGAAGGTAGCCGCTCGATGCCCGCTTTTCCACACTTTCTGTCCTGTCCAGCAAATCTCCTGCAGTGCCACGACGTCGAAGTTGCGGGGATGTAATTCATCGTAGATCATCCTGTCGCAACCTGCGAAACCTAGCGACTTGCAATTCCATGTTCCAAGCTTCCAATCGTGATCCTGTATTCGTCGCCTAGGTCTTTTCCGATTATATCGAGTCGCATTATCTCTTATATTGTTCGTAATGATTGGTTTTCTAGGCGGCTTATTGGGCCTGCGCAAACCTCCTGTCTCGTCGGAGGGCCGTCGTGTCAGGGCTGTTTAGCGTCCCACCTAACACCAGGACTTGGGCTTGTGCGCTTTGAGTGCCACACGGTCGCTTTGGTGGGGCCTACTTGCGGATACATGCAGCTTTTTATAGAGGTTTAACAGGGCCCACTGTCAAACCCCACCACATCCTAGGCAAGCCCCACAACTCGCAGATGGCCTGGGGAGGGATCGTCAAGCCCTTGGACATAGTCCCTGCTGCCCCCATGGTGGCTGGAAATCGTACATATTTTGGACTCCGCAAGACGCTCCGATCGAATAGAGTTCGCCGCCGTACCAAACTGACAATCTACAAAACGCTCATTAGACCAGTAGTCCTCTACGGACACGAGACCAGGACGATGCGATGCTCGTGGAGGACCAACGCGCACTTGGAGTTTTCGAAAGGAAAGTGCTGCGTACCATCTATGGTGGGGTGCAGATGGCGGACGGTACGTGGAGGAGGCGAATGAACCACGAGTTGCATCAGCTGTTGGGAGAACCATCCATCTTTCACACCGCGAAAATCGGACGACGAATGTCGGACAGTAACCCGGTGAGAATGGTTCTCGACAACGATCCGACGGGCACAAGAAGGCGAGGTACGCAGCGGGCAAAGTGGATCGATCAGGTGGAAGATGACTTGCGGACCCTCCGTAGACTGCGTGGTTGGCGACGTGTAGCCATGGACCGAGCCGAATGGAGAAGACTCTTATATACCGCACAGGCCACTTCGGCCTTAAGTCTGAATAAATGAACGAGGACATTCCAACCCAGATTGAATTTACAGCCCCATTTTCAAAAATCAGCACCAAGAAACATATTCAGAGTTTCAACATGAAATCTTCTACACTTCAAGTAATCATACATCTAATTGGCGGTCGGATCTCGGATACAACCTTCTACTTTTTTCAAAGCAGTTAGTACAACAAGGCCTACATTACTTATGATATTTTCACTATATTACTAAAAATGTTTAAATTTTATATTGTTCGTTTAGAAGTTTATTTCATATACACACAGTAATAATTAAATTGAAATTATACCTTTCAATTCCCTGAAGCGCTGAGATCATTTTCATAGCACTTCTTCCTGTGCGTGTACAAATGTGGTGCGCAGTTGAAAATCTTCCCGCACTTGTCACACTTATGCGTCTTGTCCGAGTGCCGATAGAGCCGATGTTTATAATAGGCTCGCTGATTGAGGAACCGTTCTGGACAATCATCACATCGAATCATGGTAGTCTTATGGTCTGGGTGGGTATCGTCAAGGTGAGCAATCAGTTTGCTTTGGAGGAAGAAAGACTGGTCACACACTGGACACGGCATATGCCGAGAAGCTCTCGTTTTTTTCACATTATCTGAGGAGTTTTGATTCTTCGGGTGCGGTTTTATACCCATGTGAACCAGAGAGACGTGTTTCTCGAGAGATGTTGTGTGAACGAATGTGGCATCACAAAGTTCACAGGGATGTGGTTTTCTTGCCTTTCTTGGTCTTATAGTGCCATCAGGAATTTTGCGCCTTGAGGGTGCTTTTATACCCATATGTACCCTGGAAACGTGTAGTTTGAGATTCGTAGACTGATTGTAGGCGGCATCACAGAGTTTGCAAGTATATGGCTTTTCCTTAGTATGGATAAGCATATGACGCTGCAAGTTAGCACTGTTGCTGTACTTTTGGCCACAGATCGTGCAAACGCATTTCTCATCAAGGTGAATATTACGTACATGTTCGTTGTAATGTCGGGGTTTGAACCACTTGGCGCAGAGGTGGCACAATATCTGCTCGGTGTCCGTCTGGTGTGCATTTAGCTGGTGAACGTGAAGCGTTTGAGCCCTGTCGAAAGTTTGTGGGCAAAGATGGCAATTGTAGACAGACTTAGTATGATCGGCAAAGAAAGGATGTTCTGGTAGACTGTCGCTGTCACTATCACTAATGCTATTGTCTTCTTGGTTAGATGAATCTTGTTTTATATCGATTAGAGGCTCAAGAATAGTTCTGTATTCTGCATCATCTACGTTATCTGATTTTAGTTTCGTCATCAATTTCTTTTTTCGGGCATTTTTTTGTTGCATACGTAATTGATTAACCTTATTCTTTCTCGCTGGCCTCAAAATATTACGAAGTACACGATCACGTTTAACATCTTCATATTGCATAGAGCTAAAACAATAAAAAAAACGATTAATCCACCCAACGGTTTTAGTGCCTTTCTCGTTCAAAAAATTAAAAAAAAAACCAGATTAATCTACCTAGCGGTGATGGTGCCTTTATCGTGCGTTGAAAAAATAGTGTTTCCTAAAAAAAGTATTTTGGCCATAAACTTCTGAGTTATAGTCCGATCCGGCCAATTTTCTATAGAAAACAATGGGACATAATTCTGCGCCGAATGCAACTTGTTGTGAGCAAATCGGTTGAGGGTAAGTGCCTACAAATGAGCTAGACTTTTTAATGTGCTTTTTGCCTTTCTCGTACAACAAAGTTGTACCGAAAAGGCTATCATTTCACTCCGAAAACGACCTTTTTATCTAGGACTCGTAGACCCTAGTGTTATATATCAATCGACTCAGCTCGACGAACTGAGCAAATGTCTGTCTGTCCGTGTGTGTGTCCGTGTGTGTGTGTGTGCGTATGTGTGTGCACACTAAAACATTAGCCAACTTTTCTAGTACTAAACCTTAATCGATTTTACCGCAGCAAGTTGCATTCGATGGAGAATGTTTTCTTTTTGTTCACTATTGAATTTCAAAACGGTTGAACTTCGCAAAAAATAGTAAATATTCAAATAGTTATCACGTATGATTATTTCGGTATGAAATGCTCTCGGATGACAAGGTTATGTTCTCCCAAGACACAATTCGAAACTGACAGCATTCAGTTTTATAACAAGTTCAGTCTCAGCATCATGATGTCATATGAAAAGGCCTTTTCCATCGTACACCGGAAGAAAAAGTAGCTACACAGAAAAACATAAACCCATAATGAGGTAAAAAATACCCATTTTAAGGTTTTATGCGCGGCAAAATTGGAATACTATTGTACTTCCAGTTGAAAACCGAAGTGAGCTCTCGCGACAATCGAGTTTTCTCCCGTTTCCTTTTGTCGCAACTACGTCGCGACTAGTGCGCATCATGGCGCACGGTGGTGGCATAGATGCGCACTAGTCGCAATGCAGTTGCGACATCAGGAAATAAGGAAAAACTCAATCGTCGCGAGAGCTCACTTCGGTTTTCAACTGGAAGCACAATAATTTTGGGAGTACTTTTAAATTATAGATAGTGGAATATATTAGAGCAAGATTACCGGTGGTGAGTTTAAGCCGTTTGGCAGCGCTGTATCATACTTGACACTTTACCGGTCGCTACTAAACGCGCTGCTATAACAGCAGCGCGACTGACATGTGACCAAATTTGGTAGCGCGATAAGAGCGCTGCTATTTGATGAACTGTCAATTGTCAAACGTCACCGGTACGGAATACAGCAACCAAATTGAGAGCCGAAAATAGTGACCAATACGGAAACGAGTGACGAAACTAAAATGAGAGCGCTGCGCGGGTGATTAAAATGCTCGCGACCGATAATGATGCTCTTATAGATAGTGGAATATATAGATGAGCGAAGATAAATCTTCTGTCTCCAAACGAACTGTCAAACGTGTCTCCAAACGAACATGACGTCACGATTTCAATGAAAAGGTTAAGGGCTGTGACGTCATATGCACGTGTGCACGGGCAAAAAAATCGACTCAGCCATGCTTTCGCTCATCTATAGATTCTACTATCTATATTTTAAATCAATTTAAAGAATATTGGAGTCTGTTCAAATATTACGCTTTGTTACGCAAAATATAGCGGTGGGGGTCCTTCGAAATATTGTTACGCGGAAGAAGTTATTTGCAAAGAGAAAAAAAATGTATTCCAAAAATATTCATTATCTTTAAAAAGGCATGAATTATACAATAGATAATAATTTATTGCATCGTCGAGGGAACCTTCAAATTCTACAAAAATTAGGATCTTTTTCATAAAATAGCATTTGTTATGCGTTACTCATAGGGGTGGGGGTGGTTCTGAAAATTGTAACGGATTGTTACGAGGGGGTGGGGGGTTCTCAAAAACAACATTTTCCACGTTACGTAATATATGAGCAGGTCCTTGCGCTTACCTAAAAAACGCGATCCTTTATATTTATTATTACCGAGGGGTATTTTTCACGTTTTCGAAATTGTATACAGTATCCTCCCGCTGATCCTTAACTAACTTGATAAAAGATATTTTAGTTACTACACTCAGAAATAGAAAAAACCTATAATAGTATAAAAATTAATCTTTTTTTATATTTGCAAAGTTTATTCTAGGCTTAGTTTAAAAAGTAAGCTATTCAAAAATATAATATAATCTACCAACGAATAAGGCAACACTATTTTACTAACGCATTGATCGCCTTGTGATATTTATTGAAAGAGGTTGAAAGCACATTTTTTCCATCTACTGCAAACAATTGTTCATGTTCCTTCATTATTTAAAGTGGCGTTGACTGGACCCGGATCTGTTCCCACATTATCAACTGCCACCGAATCAACGATAACCCACCATCTTTTGATATGTTTGCTATACGATGTTTTAGAAGACGCAAAATAAAGGTAAGCTCAAAAATGGTTTTCGACGAAATTATCGCTTATAGTGCTTATTTTTAGAAAACGATGCTTCCGGCACGTTGTTCGTTCCAATACGTTTCCGGCGGATCCGTAAGAACTAACTATGAAAAGGTTACGCTAAGTCACCAACGAAGGGTCAGGGAACATCTTACGCCAACCAGAAATGATCGTGGAGCCATCGGGTGCGATGCCAGCAGTCAGAAAATGGATCTGCGGCACTTTGACCAGAAAAATATAAATCGATCTTTTGTTTTGTTGCGTTGCCCACTCGGTTGCTCATATCGCCTCGAAACATTTTTTGTTTAAAAGTTTTAAGTATAGTACATATTTTGTATACCCTTGAAAAATAAAATTTTTCTGAAATGTTTCAAAGCTGTTTGTTATTTTTGTAAACAGTAAAAAGTTCAAAACAAAAATAAAATTAGGCCGGCAAATACTAGTTTTAATATACTCGCTTTATACTATTGTCTTATAAATGAAAGTTATACTAATCAAGTATAGCCTGCACTTAAACGAAGACGGGGTCAACCAGGCGAATAGCGATTTAGAATGACTTTGAATCTATTTAGTATAGATTTTTCTCAGAGTGTAGATAAAGATTGTCGCTGTCGTCGCTGTCCGGACCATATTTTGCTGGCGAGGATAGGGGATCTAAATATCAATGAAGGAAAAATACATACGATTTGACAGTTTAGTACCACACATGTTTCGGACAGCAGAACAAAGGGAACCGAAGCGACAATCTTATCGGCGCCTTCTGGTGACAATGTCATACGAATCATTGTTTCTTGTAACATTTTCGCAAGATGGTGGTAGAGGAGTTGAACGATGGATTTTTCAGAAAAATGTTCAAGCTCGAGCATTTTAATCACTTGCGCAGCGCTGTCATTTTAGTTTCGTCAGTCGTTTCTGTATAGCTCACTATTTTCGGCTTTCAATTTGGTTGCTGTATTCCGTACTGGTGACGTTTGACAGTTTATCAAATAGCAGTGCTCTTACCGCGCTACCAAATTTGGTCACCTGTCAGTCGCGCTACTGTTTTAGCAGCGCGTTTAGTAGCGACCGGTAAAGTGTCAAGTAATGATACTCCGCTGCCAAACGGCTAATACTCTCGCCCGGTAATCTTGCTCATCACAGTCAAATTTGAATTTAATTAGTAATTTCATTTTTCATATTATTTTATTATCATAAATGTTACCCGTAACAGAACTAAGCAAGTCCGCCCACCCCCCAGACAAACCGTACATTTTGGGTCTGTCTCATTTGGAGAATTAAACTTAAAAGTGACAGGTCGCAAATTAAAAAATCACCCGGTCATAAGAATGGCTGGTGCTACCCAGCAATTCCAATAAGACATCGATGGAAAATGATTCGATATCTGTCAAAAGTAATCTTGCTCTGCGAGCAGGGTTATTCGATAATTATTGAAATGTCACTATTAAGTTTAAATTCAGTTTAATTATCCAAATAAGACAGACCCTTACACGGAGAAATGGGATACCCCAGAAGTGGGTGTTTTTTGTCACCCACCTAGAAAATAACCCATAAGGTGGGTAAAGTGCCTTTACCCATATGTGGGTAAAAGGTTTGTACGTCAAAACTGATGTTTACTTTTCACCCATCTCCTCGAAAATGAAATTTATCCAATGAAAGTAATTTATGAAAAATACCCATTTCGCCAAAAAATTTAGCGGATTTTTGAATTTGGTAATTTGGTAATTGAATTGAAAAAATAAAATTACATATAACACAAACACGTCATTAATTTATTGCTGCTTTGTAGTAAAATTTGCATGTTAAAGTTTCCAATAAACTATTTTAACAAGTCTAAAACTAAAATTATTTGGCAATGCCTTGGTCTTTAGGTCCTTGGGTCGTGGTCCGAGTCCATCTGATGGAAGCCGGTAAATTAATTTGTAGACATCTCGGTTATTGTTTTCACATCTCGCAGAGCCGGTGATAATCTACGGAAATTACGAAATTAATCTCTACATATGGAGTCAGGGATATTTGATAACAGCCATAATATCTGAGATATACACACTCAGTTTTTATTTCTGCAGCTCGGCAAAAATCAGCACAGCCGTGCGCCAGCAAAATAAATAACTGATATTCCGGCAAAAATAGCGTTTGTTAGCTGATTTTCGGCAAATTATTTTCTGATTATCAGCTATTTTGACAGAAATCTCGGCAAAAAACATGTTTGCTGGGGCACGGCTGTGCGATTCTCGGTAAAAGTTCAACATTTTGCTGAGATCCCGGTAAAAAAATTAATTGTGTAGATACACTTACTCCCAAGGTAATTAAAAGGTGCACTATCCTGTCTAACATCTTGTAAAGAAAATCCTGTGATTACACTCTGTTTATGATAAAATATCTCAATTTTATGCGCGTTAGTTCAAATTGCAGACGACGTATTAATTGTTTTTTTCAAACATAATTATAAGTATTTTTTCATCCATAAAAGAGTAGAAAATACCCATGTTCCGCAGACAGCAGGGCTGTCTGAAGATGGGTTTTTGCATACCGTGGACCCCCGGTAATATGACCGCTTTTAATCTGAACACTTTTTAATTTGAACCCCGTTGGTTTGAACATCGTTCAAATTAAAAATGGTTCAAACGTCATTTAGCACGTGGAATCGAGAGAAGATGAATAAAACATCGTGAAACGGAACGCAGAATCAAAACAAACCAGCAAAGAGAGCGGCCACCCGGATAAAAATATACAGTAACTTTTTTGGCTAAATCCATTCAAATATGATTATTTCTATTGTAAATAATACAATCTACTGTTCACTTACTGTTCATCTTTGGCCAATAAAAGAAGCCTCTATTGTACGTACTATAGAAGTACAATAAATTTGATTGTAATCAATACAATTTATAATATTTTTATTTTTTGTTATTGTTGAGAATTTTCTACCGCAAATTTCATCAAATTTAAAAATTATCTGTTTTCTTAAATCTGGAAAATATTGTATTAGTTAAACAAATATATTTTTCCAATATTTATTGTGTTGATGAAATAACGGTTGGAAATAATAAAACTACAATAGATTCAATTTAATGGCAAAGCCAAGGGGGAACACACATAAATAATTTTTTAAATCATTCAAAAGATTTAAAATACAAACAAAAATATATCAATCATATATAATATATATATAAAATATTTCAATGATTGGGATGCATTTTTTTTTTTAAATTTTCTCGCCGTGAGGATGTTTTTTTCCGTGTGGTGAGAAAATTGATAAAAGAAAAAAAACAAAACATAAACAACTCCCAGTTGTTCTCAGTGATATTTATTTATTGGCGGTCCTGTTCGTCGTGCTGCAGCCCCGGAGACTCCGTCGGATGCCAAATCCGGTGTTCTTGCTGATCAGGAATGTCTCACCGTGCGTGGTAAGGAAAGATGAAAATAAGTTAGAAATCGTAGTTTTTCATCGAACTTTTTTTTTTCAGATTCGGTAAAATTTTTCGCTATTGGTGTTCTTCAACTTGAAGGTGGATGCCGTCCCAGGAGAAGAATCGTAAATAGGATATTGATTACCAGCTGAGACGTGCTAGCCCGCAGATGACGATCGACAGTGACCCAATCTATCCCTCGATCAATTCGGTCAACATGATGGCAAGCCGATCGAATTAGGTTTGTAACGCTTGGGCTCTGCTGTGTGTTTTGCGTCCCATCAGGAAACTTAGTCCGATTTCCAGGCCGGAAAGGGTTTCTTTTCTATACACCACGTCCAAGAGTATCTCTGACTGATATCGCTGGGAATGATCGGAGTCCTTCCAAGGTTTTGAATTGAATCACTCAGCGTGTTCAAATAGATTTTTTTGTACCTTCCACTGTTAAGACATCGCACATAGGCCCTGGCCTCGGAATAATGTTGATAATACAAAATTACACAGAATTCTCTTTCAACGCTATTTTTTTTCGATCGTGTTTTTGGTCTTGCGACTTGTCAATTTACTACCAAAATCTCTGCAATAAGTTCCTAAAAATCCAAAACATTTCAAAGATTGGGTCGTATTTATTATACAATCAACAATATAGAAAAGCGCGAAACTGAGAAAATGTAGATTGTGTTGAAAAAAGAATTCTATGTAACTATAAATAATCTTCAATGAATCATCCTAAAAACATTTCATTGTTACACTACTAAAAATCCACACATATTTATTGGCAAAAATCCATAGATTTAACTTATTATGTACATCAGCGCACACATAACCATTCCCCACGCGAACTACTAATAAAATATATATCCAAATAATCTTCATGTGTGGTCTCGAATTAGCAATTATTTAATTTATGTGTGGTTTTATATCGATTATATTAGGGTGGAGCTATTGCAAAAATTTATAACGCCGACACATATATCTTATATAGATATTTTTGGCAGTGTACTCATTAGCATTGTCTTTTTTTTCGTTTTCAGCGTCATAAATCCGCAAAACCCGGAACCGATTTTAATTTTTGCTACAAGAACGTGTTCCCTACCATCACTAGTCACAGTCAGATGCTTGATCCGACAAGCCCAGCCGCAGCAGCAGCTCAATGAGTTATCGATTGTCACAGTCCTGAAATATCAGCGAACCTGCTCCGTCAGCAGGAGCGCAAAAGGATCTAGCTTCGCTCGCCACCTATCGGAGGATCACGATGATTTCAACAATAATAATTTGGCTTAGGATCGTTTGGCCTAATAGTCGTTTGACTTGAAAATTGTTTGGCCTAATAGTCGTTTGACCTAATGGTCATTTACTCGTAGCCGCATCATATAATGAAGATAAGGCACACTTCAAATCACAAGCAGTTCTTTTTATCCACATATTGATACGGCAGTTGGGTAGAGCAATCATCCACAGTATGTCCTTATAGCAACGAGCTTGGTAGACATATGACTACCGCTTCTGCCTTGAGGGTTCAAATCCCAGGCACGTTCTAGTCTCCTCCTCAGTATCTTTCTCCAAATCTCTCATTTCAGCACTCGCTACAAATGCGGTTCATACCGTTTCCATTTGTATCCTATATCTTCAACATGACTAATCCTACAGTGACTTCATGAATTGGAAATGAACGAAAGCTCGTTTTCTACATTAAATTAGAAATACCATCAATTGCTTTGTTTCACTTTGCCCGTGGCTAATGCAGAGGTATATCTCTTGCAGGTAATCGGCTTGCAGTGGCTCTTGGTTCTTTAAAGAACAGCTGTCTAGTCAAACGGCATTATGCCAAACGACTTTAAGGTAAACGTGGCACAATCATTGTTAACCTGTGTTGATTGTGTTGATGACTATAGTTCACTGAGATGGGTATTTTATTTGTAATTTTTAAAATCGATTCCACTAATAAAAAAAAAAACAAAAAAAATTGTTTTTGTATGGTAAAACAATAAATAAAAAATAAGGAAAACATTAGAATTACAAACTTTTTTATTGTTTCGTCCGAAAAAATCATCCCATAGAAGAACAGTAAAATCCATTGTTTTGCTCTGAAATTAGTATGGAAAATTTTCAAAATTTTTATTGTAAAGATACATAACAACCCCCATTTTTTATTGTAAAAGTCCCATTTACCATTGAATCAATCGTGCAAAACAATAGACTCTCATGTGATTTAATAGTACAAATAACATTTTATTTAATGGTTTCACTAATGTAATAAATAGTGTTGTAACAATAAAATTAGTTATATTTCTATGATATTTTTTATCCGGGCAGAAACCAGTTTTTCTGATGCAAATAGAGTAACCAGAAGTTCAAATTAAAAATGAACCCCGTTAATTTGAATGAGGTACCGTTCAAATTATCGGGGGTCCACGGTACACACTTAACTCATTTCACAGTATTCGGTAAATTTTACCGAAATCTCAACAGCAGAACTGTTCGGTAATTTTTTTTACAGATTTTTTGTATTTTTTTCCATTGCTCAACTGTCAAAATCACCGAAAATCAGTTAAATTATTTACCGAACAGTTCTGATGTTGAGATTTCGGTAAATAATTTTACCGAATTCGGCGATTTATTTTAAGTGTGTACATTTAGCAAATTTTGGAATCACTCATCTTTTTGACAGCTCCATATTGCTTCCGAAAATAGGTGATTTTAAAACATTAAATCAAGCATAATTTTTCATAACGACGTATGTAACAATTATGAGGATTCGAGAAATCCTTTTCAGAAAGTTGGCAAAACTTTTTCTAAAACTGTTTTAAAACTAAATCTTTTTTCAATACTTTTTTCCGCTGGCATGCATCATTACATGACACGTAACAAGTGTGCTTCATATCATAGCTCAGTTCATTCAAGTTCACTGTGAAAAACGATAAAATTATACATACACCGGTATGGTGCACATACGTCGGTGTACATTGGTCGGTTTTCCATACACTGCCAAAAATATCTGTATAAGATATATGTGTCGCCGTTATAAATTTTTGCAATAGCTCCACCCTAATATAATCGATATACACTCAGCAAACTGGACTATCGAAATTCATAACTGGCGCCTTATGAACCTTCGACTGATTACTCCACTAACAGTGCTATTTATACGCAGTTACCTCCCCGAGTAATCAAGCGTCGATGGACGTGTGGTCTACGTACCGGCCTCCCGACCCCGACGTCCATGGTTTGAACCCAGTCTGCCGCACTTCACTTTTTTTCAAATGAAAATCATCGTTCATAAGGCAGCATATTGAAATTCATACCGATTCCTTGTGGCAAATTTTCATAAGGCGTATGATTAAAAATCATACGTCCATTTTCCTCAATGTAGAACCACACATAAATTAAATAATTGCTAATTCGAGACCATACATAAAATTTATTTGGATATATATTTTATTAGTAGTTCGCGTGGAGAATGGTTATGTGTGCGCTGATATACATCATAAGTTAAATCTATGGATTTTTGCCAATAAATATGTGTGGATTTTTAGTAGTGTAATGCACAATTGACGCAACTGCAGTTTTGTTTTGATTTGCTTTTTTGTCACATAGGTCGCTCTTAGTTCCCATATGTTACAGCGACGTATGTAACAGTAAGACTTCAAAAATAGAAATTTTGACATACGTCGATTCGTAAAAAGATTGAATTAAAGAATTTTAAGATCTAAAATCAGTAAAATCGATGCGTATTATATAAAGCCGTGTGTGATTGTCATGTTGTATTAAAAACTTTGTTTTGTTTTCTTTTGTTACATACGTCCTTATGAAAAATTATGCTTGAAATGTGTATAAGGCATTTTATGAGACGTTTGCGGTGGGCCGATTATTTACTTCTAGTGTTTTGTTTTGGTACGATTCTGCGTGAACATTCTGTTAGGTCCGAACACAAAATAATGTTTGTAACGTTTTACTTTTCATTCATGTTTTCTTCAGCATCAAATGCTTAGAATGCAATGGTATGCATAATCTAACGACACGTTTTAAGAATCATATGAAAAACTTTGTTCTAAAACCCTGGTAGACGAGAAGTAAAACAGGCAGAATTGATGATGGGACTCATCGGAATGTTCAGCGCTAAATTACCAAACAAACGGGCTCCCACAAATAGTCAAAGTAGATAAACACGAGAAAAACAGCTGTTCCGATCTGTCTCATAAAATGCCTTATTCCAAATCTCCGTAATTTGTAACGCAATATTGTGTACCCACCCACCCCTTTATGCGTTATGTAATTTGTGAATGAGTCCTTATGTTCTCCTAACCCAGAAAACAATCTGTGCGACGTTAGACACTAATTAGGGGATGTTAGTTATGTTGCAGTGCAAACATGTCCATGTTTATGATTATATGTTGCAATGCACGTTTTCTTCTTCAACGTTTTGACAGTTTATGAAAAAAAAGAACATTGTTGCTATTTCGGTAGGTCAGTTGCAGCCAAATCGAAGTCTTTTCAAAGGATTTTCCTGTAAATATCCAAACTGAGTCTATTCAACTTTGATCAATTATATCAATAAACTCAAAGGAATTGTTGGTAAGTGTTTCCTGAATTGCAAAGGCCCGCTATAATATAAAATCTGACATCAAATCAACAGGAACAGGAGCCGTTCTATGCTACAGAATGTAATTAACGAGAAGATGAAAAACGGAAATTCCATCGACGGATTTTGAAAACACCGCTTGACCGAAAAATACTTCCAGCCGAATTCTCATTTCTTCCGATCACAGAGGAAAGGTTGCAGGAATAAACGATCCGCTTATCAAATGCTGGTGCCACCAAAACTGAAACTGAAGCTTCCGGCTGAGTGCGGTATGCCACGAACTTTGTTTGTTTTGTAAGTTCATTCAGCATATGCACATTCATGCAAGATATCTACGTTGAATTTTATCTCCAGAATTCGCTCAACAATGCTGGTGCCGATCTGCTAAACCGGATCATTATTAGGAAAACAGCTGTAATCCCCTGCAGACAAAATATCAAACCGAGCGCACACCGTGAAAGAGAATCAGAAGATGGAAAAAAGGAAACACCATCGACGGATTTTGAAAACGCGGCTTGAGCAAAGATACCTGCAACGGAATTCTCCTTTCGTCCGATGGCACCGGAAAGGTCACAAGTACCAGCCACAAACGATCAGCTTGTCAATTGCGGATGCCACTGAATAGAAATTGAAACTTCCGGCTATGTACGATAGCTACAAATTTTGTTTATCATGTAAGTTCACTCTGCATATGAACATACACGGTTTTTACGTTGAATTTTATCCCAAGTATCGGTCGGTGCCGATCTGCTTCGTGGTATTCTGAGCTGTACAAACAGCTGTAATATCTACAGCTACCAGCAGACAAAAACCAATATGAGCGCGTACTGTGAAAAAGAAAGCATGTACCTAGCAGCAAACAAATGATCCAATCGTACATTTCTAAAAATAATGAGCAGCAGGATTCGATTTTATTTTGTCTCAAGGACTTGTGCACCACCACATCTCATTGAAAATGTACATAGAAACACGAATTATAAATAAATTGAACTATTCTTCAGTTATTTAGATTTACATCTAGTTGTTATTCGGTGCAAAAGTGTACTTTGTTGGTTTTAAATATTTTTCGAGCCAATAAATTCACTTTTTGCTCGTGTGACAGCTGGATGTAAATAAATCAGCATAAAAGCCCTTTTGAAACAACCCTAACAATACCCTAACCGCCCACTACGAAACATAACTAACTTCACTCTAAAGTTAGACTAACATGTTAGATCAAATCATGCAATAAACATAAACATACCTAACAAAAGTGTTGCAGATCTGTCTAATTTTAGTCTCATTTTACCCTAATGTTAGTGAGAATATTAGAGTAACTTTCTAACAGGTTACACTCATATTAGGGTCAAGTTAGAGTAACCTTCCTTGCTTAAGACACACATTCAAAACTGACAGCATAAACAAGTTCAGTCTCAGCATGATGTCACATGAAAAGGCCTTTCCCATCGTATGACACTTGTCAACTACAATTTGTGTCCGCTCCGCGTCGAAATCGTTCGCAAAAAATTGTTCGGTCGGTAACGAAAAACGTATACGTATAGTGAAATTCCCAGTTTTAGTCGCGTTCGTGATTATATGAAGCCACCATCATCGTTAAAAAGTTATCTGTGTACCAGGATTAAGCTAGTCAAGATAGACAAAATCGGAATAAACTTGGACAATATCAAGTCGCGAAAATCTCAATGGGGTGGCGAACACGGCGGTTTAAACAAATCCGGCGGCGACGATGGTCCCCGCGGTAATTCGATCCTTAACCGAAACGGTAGTGGATTCCTTCCAAACCGCAGTGCTGATCCTCTCGGTACGGTGTCTTCCAGGAACGCAACCGATGCGGTACTCAACGACCGCCAAAACTCTCACGGGGTGACGTAAACAGCGCTTGGAAACATGACATCTTTGCACACACGCACAAATCTCCTATATAGATTGTTAACCGGTGGTTACGGATCTTGTCGGCGATGGAGTGTGGACTCGGCTGCATCAAACTGATGGTTTTGAACCTGGGCTTCGGCGTGTCCTACATGCATCCACAACGTACTGAGATCTCCACGATGGCAAGGTGGCGGTGCACATAAGGATTTGACAATCGTGGTGATAGAAAACTCAGCAGCAGCAGATTGGCGAGTGTCTACACAAAAGATATTTTAGTTACTAGATAAAGATTGTCGCTTCGGTTCCCTTTGTTCTGCTGTCCGGAACATGTTGTACCAAGCTGTCAAATCGTATGGATTTTCCTTCTTTGACATTTAGCTCCCCTATCCTCGCCAGCAAAAGATGTTCCGGACAGCGACGACAGCGACAATCTTTATCTGGTAACTAAAATATCTTTTGTCTGCACGCTTCAGGCCAGAAACCATAAATATATTTAGAATAATATATATATATATATATATATATATATATATATATATATATATATATATATATATATATATATATATATATATATATATATAAACATATATTTTTTGTGATAATTAATAATATATATATAATAAATGATAAGAATAATAACATATTGCTTTCACAGTATCGTGTTTTGAATTTGACAGTTCTACAATTTATTTTCAAAAGTTCAAACTTTTAGTTGTAGAGATACGGATAACTAATAAACTCTTGATTCAACCTAAAGTTGATGAACTTTTATTCTGAACATATGCAGCTCTCTACGAAAAAGAACCAATGCTACTTTTTATTTTACCCGCGGGTTTTGCCTTTCTCATATACAAAGTATACGTAAAGGCTATATGTTCGCTCCGAAAACAAACTGTTTATAGGGGGCTCGGAGACCCATAGGGTTATATACCGATCGACGACGCCCTTTGAAGAGCAATTATGGAGTACCGTTTACAGTTTTCGCACTGAAAGGGTGTTGAGTTTTGCCAAAAACCATTGATTTGTATCAAAGAAACCAAAAATTTGGTGCCAATTTGTTTTTTTGTTGTTTTCATGAAATTGTGTAAAATGAGTATGCAGTTTCTCAAACAAATGTTTCAATTATGATGCTCAAACAAATGTTTCAATTATGATGCTTATAGTCTGTTTAGATTATCAGATCTATAACTTGATGTAATGTTAAACGACAACTTTGACATCAAGATATTCCTTACCGTAGCTTTATCCTGATAAAGCTTGTAGTCGCAATATGCTCTCAAAATAGTGTTAGCTATTGTCAAGTATTGTATTGTAAAGATACTGTGATTTTTTTTAGGGGGAAAGACGGCTTTGTTCTATTATTGGCAGGGGGGTTTTTGTCGCCAAATTTTATGAAATTTGGCCACAATATTGTTTGATATGCAAAGAATGTGTAGACCAAATTTGAGCCTAGTCAGTCATCAAAACCCCCCTGCCAATAATAGAACAAAACCTGCCAAAGCCGTCATTCCCCCTATATAAAAAGAACTCTTTTTTTTCAAAAATGGATGCATTCAGGCTTCTGATTGATAATGTGTTTAGCATTTAACTTCAAATAAGATTATTTTCAATTCTTTGCAATGAAATTGCCATAGCATCGTTCCGTAAATGAATATGTCTTCTTCTTCTTCTTCTTCAATGGCTCTACATTCCAACTGGAACTTGACCTGCTTTGCATCTTAGTATTCTATTAGCATTTCCTCAGTTATTAATTTAAAGCTTTTCTATGCCCGCCATTGCATGAGGATGTATCTTGTGTGGCAAGTACAAGGATACACTATGCCCAGGGTGTCGAGAATGTTTTCCATCCGAAAACACCCTAGACCGGACCGAGAATCGAACTCGCCATCTCCGGATTGGCAATCCTACGTCTTTGCTCGCAAGGCTACTGGAGACCCCACTGAATATGTGAAGACCCGATTTTTAACATATCCAAATTTTGTCTACACCCGAATTTATAACAGTTTTGATATGATTTAGGGGTCCTCCTTAACCGTGTGGTAAGACGCGCGGCTACAAAGCAAGACCATGCTGAGGGTGGCTGGGTTCGATTCCCGGTGCCGGTCTAGGCAATTATCGGATTGGAAATTGTCTCGACTTCCCTGGGCATAAAAGTATCATCGTGCTAGCCTCATGATATACGAATGCAAAAATGGTAACCTGATGGCTTAGAAACCTCTCAGTAAATAACTGTGGAAGTGCTTAATGAACACTAAGCTGCGAGGCGGCTCTGTCCCAGTGTGGGGATGTAATGCCAATAAGAAGAAGAAGAAGAGGATATGATTTATTCACGATCCAATTTTGCCATATTCTTTTCTGAGAAGAAATAGTGAAAATAACTAAAGATTTTCATCGCCTGTTGCTTATAATGAATTATTTCAATAATTTGGAGGTCTAAAAAGTATAATAAGAATTATTCAAAATGTTTTGGAAGTCTATATGACAGTCAAAAATCATTAATTGCTTTATATTTGTGCAATGTTGAAACCTCTAAAGTACTTTTTTTCATACATTTTATTAGAGGCCTTGATATCGGCCTTATCAGGGCCTCTACATTTTATAATGAGCGAGAAAGGCATCATCACCGCTAGGTGGATTAATCTGGGTTTTTTTATAAAAAAGTGGTATTTTGGCCATAACTTCCGAACCCATAGTCCGATCTAGCTTATTTTCAATAGGAAACAATGGAAGCAATCGCGAGTAAATCGGTTAAGAATAAGTAGGGTATGATGGGGCAAGATGGGTCACCTAAGGCGAACCCTGTATGCCTCAAAACAGTAACATTTTAATTCAACTTTTCAACGTGGATCTATAAAATAGCTTATTATCTGTAAGCCAGGGGTATGAAATGACAAAAAATCCACTTTTTGTTTCTTTTTGAGTCATTAAAGTAGAAGTCTATTTTTCTGTCAATCAAAAAATGCCGGGGTAAGATGGGTCAAACAGCGGGGCAAGCTGGGCCAGCTTTAAATTCTGCAATTAATATTGTTCTTATTCGTATTTTTAAATCACACACAGATTAATAGCTTTATTGCCAATGATTTTATTGAATAAAAAAGATGTTTAAGCTTTGGATGAAGAATTGGCAAAGAATTGGATGAAGTCTGCAATTTCTTATTGAAACAAGCCGTTCGTGTATTATTTTCTTGAAGACAGAAATTATACATTTTTAATTAACAAATTAACATCATTATGCTCAAAAGTAACCTTAAAATGATTAAATCAGTAATAGAAAACATGTTTTGATTACGAACTATGCCCTTTAGTGTGTTCTGACCCATCTTGCCTCATTTGCAAGTTCATGTTAGAATGTCTAGTTTTCGATCAAATTTATTTTTTTCAAAGCAGTTAGTACAACAAGGCCTACATTACTTATGATACTTTCACGATTTATATTACTAAAAATGTTTAAATTTTAGATTGCTCGACTAGATTACACGTTTTATAGAAAGTGTGTTTCGCATAAGGGGCCATCCAGAAACCACTTGAAGATTGAAGGAAGCTGAACCCCGGCCAGGTACCTCCAAAACCGGGGGAGGAAGGACCTGGAAAGGGACACAGGTAGCATTGGTTCGGCTACCTGCAGCTGACGCCTCCAAGGTAGTCAAGTTAGGGAGCGTCAAGGTGGGGTGGTCGGTATGCCCTGTGGGCATATACGAGCAACCCGAAGTTTGCTTCAAGTGCCTGGAACCGGGGCACAAGCAATGGGACTGCAAAGGCTCTGACAGAAGCAAGCTCTGTCGACGCTGCGGATTGGAGGGACATAAGGCACAATGCTGCACGAACCCTCCCAACTGTTTGATCTGTTCCAGCAAAGCTGCGAACAGCAAGCACCCCATGGGGGGTTCGAAGTGCCCGGCGTTTAAGCGTGTTGCAAAATCACAGTGCAGGTAACGCAGCTAAACCTGAACCACTGTGATGCAGCCCAGCAACTGCTGTGTCAGACAGTTGCTGAATGGGGGACGGATATCGCCATCATAGCAGATCCTTACCGGGTACCCGCCAGGAACGGTAATTGGGTCACCAATGGGTCTCAAATGGCGGCGATATGGACAGCGGGGAAATACCCAGTTCAAGAGTTGGTGTCTTCGACACACGAGGGCTTCGTCATTGCCAAAATCAACGGGGTCTTCTTCTGCAGCTGCTATGCGCCAACTCGATGGTCGATCGAGCAGTTCGGTCGAATGCTAGATTGTTTGACGGCTAACTTGATGGGGCGTAGGCCGGTGGTGATAGCGGAGGACTTCAACGCTTGGGCCGTGGAATGGGGAAGCCGATCCACGAATCAACGGGGGCAGATCCTGCTGGAATCACTGGCCATGTTGGATGTGGACTTGGCTAATGTCGGTACCAAAAATACCTACAGCTGGAACGGTGCCGAGTCGATTATCGACGTTACGTTCTGGAGCCCTGGCCAAACGAGTAGTTCGAACTGGAGGGTAGATGATGGCTACACTCACAGCGACCACCTGGCGGTTCGCTACAGTATCGACTATACGACCAGCATTCAGCGGACGGAAGAAGGGGCGAGGCCTAGTCCTCGTATGTGGAAGACATCATACTTCGACGACGAGGTGTTTAAGGAAGCGCTCCGCCGCGAGCACAATACTCTCGGTCTGAGTGGCGAGCAGCTGGTAACAGTACTCTCGCGTGCATGCGATGCCACCATGCCTAGGAAAGTCCACCCTAGGAATGGGAGACCACCGGCTTACTGGTGGACTCAAGCAATTGCGAACCTGCGCCGCGCCTGCCTACGGGCAAGGAGGTGGATGCAGCGAGCACGCATAGAAGAGGAGCGTGTTGAACGACGGGTGGCGTTCGTGGCTGCTAGAGCCGCTCTGAAGACTGAGATTAGATCAAGCAAAAAAGCCTGCTTCGAGGGCCTGTGTCAAAGTGCCAACGCGAATCCATGGGGTGACGCCTATAGAGTCGTAATGGCCAAGACACGTGGGGCGATGGCCCCATACAGAGCGGTCTCCAGAGATGCTGGAGAGGATCATCGGGGCTCTTCCCACGTCACGACCCAAGCCCCTGGCCTCCCTTCGTGGAGCTGCCAGGAGCCAGGGTGGCCGACGAGGGAAGAGTAACTGTGGCGGAACTTGCGGGGATTGCACAGTCCCTTAGTGTAGGTAAGGTGCCAGGACCGGATGGTATTCCGAACCTGGCCATTAAAGCGGCCATTGCCGAGGCTCCCGAGATGTTCAGATCTGTCATGCAGAGATGCCTGGACGAGGGAGCCTTCCCTGAAGCATGGAAAAGGCAGAGCTTGGTCCTATTGCCAAAGGCGGGAAAACCACCGGGGGATCCGTCGGCATATAGACCAATATGCCTGCTTGATACGGCGGGGAAGGTGCTCGAGAAGATCATCCTCAACAGGTTGTTGATACGCACGGAGGGTGCGGTTGGTCTATCGAGTAACCAGTTTGGCTTCCGAAAGGGTAAGTCGACCGTAGACGCTATCTTGTCGGTTACCAAATCCGCGGAGATAGCTATCCAGCGTAAGAGGAGGGGAGTTCGCTATTGTGCAGTAGTGACTCTCGACGTGAGGAATGCTTTCAATAGTGCCAGTTGGGCAGCTATTGCTGATGCGCTCCTGCGTCTTGGAATTCCCGAGTACCTGTACAAGATTCTCGGAAGCTACTTCCAGAATCGAGTACTGGTATACGACACGGAGGCGGGTCGGAAGTGCGTTGACATAACCTCAGGGGTTCCGCAAGGTTCCATATTGGGTCCGGTGTTATGGAACGTCATGTACGACGGTGTCTTGAGGTTGAAGTTCCCGGTGGGCGTGGTAATCGTCGGCTTCGCTGACGATATTACGCTGGAGGTCTACGGCGAATCGATCGAAGAGGTGGAGTTGACTGCAGCCCACTCGATCGCAATTGTGGAGGAGTGGATGAGTTCCAGGAAGTTAGAACTGGCTCACCACAAGACTGAGGTGGTTGTTGTTAACAACCGAAAGTCGGAGCAGCAAGCGGTGATAAGGGCAGGCAACTACACGATCACCTCTGAACGCTCAATCAAACTCTTGGGGGTAATAATCGACGATAAGCTCACCTTTGGTAGCCACGTCAATTACGCCTGCAAGCGTGCCTCCACAGCTATAGTGGCATTGTCCCGGATGATGTCCAATAGCTCTGCGGTTTATGCCAGCAAGCGCAAGCTTCTGGCTAGCGTTGCTCTGTCCATACTGAGGTATGGGGCCAGCTTGGGGCACGGCCCTGCGTATTAACTGCTACAGAACGAAGTTAGAAAGTACGTATAGGCTCATGTGCCTAAGAGTTGCGAGCGCGTACCGTACCGTGTCGCACGATGCACTCTGCGTCATCACCGGTATGATGCCTATTGACATCGTTATCGGTGAAGACATAGAGTGCTTTGAAATGCGCGGCACGAGAGGCATCCGCAGGACTGTCAGGTTGGCCTCAATGGTCAAATGGCAGCGTGCGTGGGACAGTTCCACTAAGGGTAGATGGACGTATAGATTGATAACGGAGAAAGGTACGTGGGTCAAGAGGCGCCATTGGGAAATCACTTTCCACCTGACCCAGGTCCTTACAGGCCATGGTTGCTTCAGACAGTACCTACACCGGTTCGGACACTCGGCCTCGCCCGAGTGTCCGGTGTGCGTTGGTTTAGAGGAAACGGCGGAACACGTGTTGTTCGTGTGCCCGCGTTTTCGCACAATGCGTGACCACATGCTTGCCACATGTGGTCTGGACACTACCCCGGACAACCTAGTTCGGAGGATGTGTAAAGATGAAGTTGGCTGGAACGCCGTTTTATCGGCTATCGTCCAAATCGTCTCGGAGCTACACAGAAGGTGGCGCGTGGACACGAGGGATGGCTAGTTCAGGCGCAAATAAGAGATGGTCCAAGGGTTCGGAGTCGGCTTCATGGGTCATACCGGTGCCCTGTGGTCGAACTCGATCCTTTTATCGAACAAGTGGCCGCGTGAAAAACAACATGGTACCGTCGCTTTCGCGGCGTCGGTCAA
This sequence comes from Armigeres subalbatus, assembly GCF_024139115.2. Classification (NCBI taxonomy): domain Eukaryota; kingdom Metazoa; phylum Arthropoda; class Insecta; order Diptera; family Culicidae; genus Armigeres; species Armigeres subalbatus. The sequence goes on from NC_085141.1 coordinate 152,310,292, forward strand.
CCGGGCGGGTTCCGAGCCCGAGGACGGAAAGGGGTCCTCGTCAAGGCTGGGGCAGGCGTAGGCATCGTGTCGGCAAGTCCCTCTGTGTGCTGGCGAATAGGCCCTATCGCAGAAAGGTCAATTTGGGGTGCACGCTGCATCATCATTCTTGATACCAGTCGTGCAGAGGGAAGCAGGCGCGAAGTCGACCCTGCCCACCTTCCGAGGACATAGGGCGTGGTAAGGCCACCTGGAAAGCCGGCAATGCGCTGGCACGATACCATGGTGTTCTTCTAAAAAAGCGAGTCACGATGTTCGATGCTGCAAGGACACGCAGCTAACCTCGAGGGTGCGTTATGCACTGGCCTTTGAAGCATTACGTTCTGGTTGTACCGAAGGGACGATGGGCTTGGCGGCAATGGAAACGGTTTAGCTGGTCGGGGATGCAGTCCTGCCTCCCTCATTGGAAGTGGCCCCTAACCCAGCACTTCCTGGTCAACCCAGGATGTCTGTTGAGCAGATTCCCCCTCCATTGTTTAGGAAGAAAAAAAACACACACACACACACACACACACACACACACACACACACACACACACACACACACACACACACACACGCGGACTGCGAAATGGTGAGTTGACATCTGGGAAGGAGCGACCTACACAGCTCTGGTCCTCACAAGTTCCAATCTCACGCTTCCACGGGTCTTCCGATGACAATTGACCGCCAGCTAAGGTTTGCGTACTTAGCTGGTAGTGCAGTCTGGGCACTGTTGTCCTTCTGACATCAGCTAGAGTGAGTGGGTGCGACCAACGGGACCATCGTCCCTAACCCCTATTCCCAAGGCGTTAAGCGACCCGTGCCGAGGGGATGCATGGCCAGGGGGGTGAAATAATGAGCTAGGTCTTTAACGGAGCCTGTGGGGTACCTGGGCACCCTCCACAGTAATTGTCCCTTACCGCGTCATGCTGGGCTCTGGCGTGGTGGACCTCTTTTCCCGAGCAACTCGTGGGACCAAAATGGAAAACCAAGTCAATTCTTCAATTAGTGGTAGTAGTGTAGGCGACAACCCCTTCGCAAGAGGTGGGTTGTTCAGGTCTCCGCCTAGGAGGCCAGAGGCAATAGTCGGCAGCTCGGTGCGCAGTGCCAGCGTGGGTCACTTAACCATCTCCCAGGCTACGCTGATTGAGGTTATGGACGGCCCATGGCTTGTGGAGGCGATGAACCGCAAACGCTTAGTTTCCGTTCGGCTACGGAAAGGTCCGGCACGGACGCAGGTAGCATTGGTATCTATAGCTGACGCCTCCAAGGTAGTCAAGTTAGGGAGCGTCAAGGTGGGATGGTCGGTGTGCCCCTTGGGCATATACGAGCAACTCGAAGTTTGCTTCAGGTGCCTGGAACCGGGGCACAAGGAATGGGATCGCAAAGGCCTTGACAGAAGTAAGCTCTGTCGACGCTGCGGATTGGAGGGACATAAGGCACAATGCTGCACGAACAATCCCAATTGTTTGATTTGTTCCAGCAACGCTGTGAAATCACAATGCAGGTAACGCAGCTAAACCTGAACCACTTTGATGCAGACAGTTGCTGAATGAGGGACGGATATCGCCATCATATCGGATCCTTACCGGGTACCCGCCAGGAGCGGTAATTGGGTCACCGATCGGTCTAAAATGGCGGCGATATGGACAACGGGGAAATACTCAGTCCAAGAGTTGGTGTTTTCGACACACGAGAGCTTCGTCATTGCCAAAGTCAACAGAGTCTTCTTCTGCAGCTGCTATGCGCCTCCTCAATGGTCGATCGAGCAGTTCGATCGTGTGCTGGATTGTTTGAAGGCCGCTGATGGTAGCGGGGGACTCAAGCCTTGCATAAGAGGTATAATACCAAAAAATAATACCAAAAACTTATATGCAGAATACTTGAGGCATAACATCACATAACATAATATGTGTAACTCGGGTAGCAAAAGTTTTACCCTTATAACACTTTTTATGTGTTATACGGAACATCTAAACGTCAGACGGTAGTATAACCAGGAACTAATAACCTGAGAAACGTCCTTGATTTGTTATTATAACAAAAATATACTTCATTTCCTATATCACACCGTGTGAAATTTCAACGATTCTACTTTTTCTCTCGATGACAGCTGGTGGTCTTCTCCTCCCATATGTAACTTCATCTGCAACCAGCAAGCGATGTCACGAATTGTCAGATGCAACCAGCACTTTTTTGTGTGAAAATATTGGTATCCCTCAAAAAGTATTCCGAATGATTTTGTTTTACGAGTACTTTTTCACTTTGAAAAGTATTCTAGAATAGCCGGATAGCTTAATATTGAACAGTTATGAATACGTGTTCTATTTCCGATAGGATAATCTTTATAAAAATAAGTTTACAAATCCGTAAATTGCAAACACTCAAGAGGTAAATCACTCGGCACATTTCGGCACGTCTGTGTGTGGGGCGAGACAGCCCTGTTGTATACCACTCTATATTATATGCTGTTTATGCCGTCTTGGTGTTGGTGACAAGCAAGCAGCCAAGCATCGTTCTCCCTCAGTCAGAGTCCAACAGTGATCCGAGTAAGGCGATACCTTCGCCGAGTGCAATAATGCGCAATGGGTGATTTCCTGGCGCAGCAGCAAGCTACACAGTCTGGGCAACCTTTTTTAAAGAATTCCAAATTTTCGACCACTATTCTAGTTTGAATCTGGAGCAAAATAGAACAAACTCACTGGTTTCCCTAGCAGTGTTCTATTTTCAATTAAATGAAATCATTATGTTGCTGCCAAGCAAGGCACCGTAATTGCAACGTAGATTGATCCGTAGATAAAATGACGCATTCATATACCAAAACAATTGAAAAATATTTGAATCTCGTGATTCAATTGTGGTTCGAATCTGCAGAGCTCGCCCAGCTCTTCGGCGAACCCAGCATCCAGAAGGTAGCTAAAGCCGGAAGGGTACGATGGGCAGGGCATGTTGCAAGAATTCCGGACAGCAACCCTGCAAAGATGGTGTTCGCTTCCGATCCGGTAGGGACGAGGCGACGTGGAGCGCAGCGAGTGAGATGGGCAGACCAGGTGCAGAACGACTTGACTTGACGAGTGGGGCGTATTCGAGGATGGAGAGATGCGGCCTCGAACCGTGTATTGTGGCGTCAAATGGTTGATTCAGAGTCTATTATATAGAGGATCTTCTTACACTTATTCTGAATGATGCTCTTGTTATTCTGTTGCCAACTTTCACTTTTGTTCAACCCTTCAAGTGACTTCGCGGGAGCGTTCACTTCTAAAGCTTTTTAATTCAATTACCTAGTCACCCACAGAGTTCAAAGCTGTTTCTAGATCAAATCTAATACATTTAAATTCATGCGTTTTAATTCGCCATAATAATCATTAGGCGATAACAATACTTCCGCCTCACCAACAAGCATTTGTTTACTTTGCTCGATAGGTAGACGGTTTGACAGTTCAATAGGTAGATTTAGCTTCACTCTTTTCGCAACTCTATATATAATAGACTCTGGGTTGATTCGGTTGATTCAGTGTTATCTGTTTAGATGAAGACTAAATAAATGAAATGAATCAAATCTGCAGAAAATAGAACTGAGCGTTAGAGTGAAATTTTCGACAACTATTCTAGTTTGAATCTGGAGCGAATTAGAACAAACTCTCTGGTGTCCCCAGAAGTGTTCTATTCACGTTTTTCAAATTTTCAATTAAACGAAATCATTATGTTGCTGCCGAAAAAGGCGCCGCAATTGCAAAGTCAGCCGCCGTCATACCAGTCGTTTCTTTGATCCGGGGGCACCGTGCCAAGTGCAGCGGTTGCGGTGCACAGTGTTTTATTTCTCCATTTACACGATCGAAATACAAAAACTCGAAAAGTGTTGATTTTGGATATAGGGTTTGTTCACAGAAGTTTCAAGATATTTAGGAGCGCATCTTTCGATAAAAACAGTTTGATGATTAATCTCCCTAAAAGTTAGTTGAGAAAATTATTTTTCCACTAGAATGAGATAAACACGTAGTATCTTCCGCAAAGTTGTAGCAAATGTTAATACGAGCAACTTTGCTGAACATCCCGAGTTTCTATCTCTTATATATAACAAACTTAAGACGTTTTATGTAAAAACCCCATAAAAATATAATTTTTCATTCTAATTCTTTCCAATGATTTTTCTCATTTTCCGTCTCTTCTACAAAGTTGTTAAACAAGCAAAATTACATGTTTTTTATATAACAAACATAACATGGTTCATGTGGAAATCCCCTTAAAATCTTTCTCTTAACTTAAACTAACTCTAATGATTTTTCACATTTTCCGTCTCTTCTACAAAGTTGTCAAACCAGCAAAATTACATGTTTTTGCTGAACATTGTAACTTTCTATCTCTTATAAAACAAAAGTTATACAAATATTATGATTTTTCATAGGTTTACAAGTTTTTAACACAGCATTCGAGAAGACTCTTGTCGACAAAAGTTTTCAATGTCAGTAAAAAAAATGAAATAAGCGATTTTCAGCATATTGTGAAGAAATTTGCGACTTTTTGCAATTAAGGGAGTAATCACAAGTGGAAATACCTCTTAGAATTTGTATAATTTAAAGATAACTTTTGTTGTATGTGAGATGGAATGTTACAATGTTCAGCAAAAACATGTAATTTTGCATGTTTAACAACTTTGTAGAAGAGACGGAAAATGGGAAAAATCATTTGAAACAGTTAGAATGAAAAAAAAATAGATTTTTATGGGGTTTTTACATAAAACGTCTTAAGTTTGTAATATATAAAAGATAGAAACTCGGGATGTTCAGCAAAGTTGCTCGTATTAACATTTGCTTCAACTTTGCGGAAGACACTACGTGTCTATCTCATTCTGGTGGAAAAATAATTTTCTCAACTAACTTTTAGGGGGATTAATCATCAAACTGTTTTTATCGAAAGATGCGCTCCTAAATATCTTGAAACTTCTGTGAACAAACCCTATATCCAAAATCAACACTTTTCGAGTTTTTGTATTTCGATCGTGAAAATGACGAAATAAAACACTGTGCGGTGCTACCAATGGCGGATCGAATATCTCTCCAACCATCTTCAAGAGACGTTGCGCCTAGCTGCTCTTCCGTTGGGAGTGCCACTTCCAGCTGCTGCGCGTATTCTTGGGCTAGTCTACCGTCTTGTTGCCGCCCAATGTTAAGCCGCGGCGTCCGACTTCGACGCGATTATATCGAGTCGCATTATCTCTTATATTTATTGTTCGTAATGATTGGTTGGCGGCTTATTGGGCCTGCGCAAACCTCCTGTCTCGTCGGAGGGCCGTCGTGTCAGGGCTGTTTAGCGTCCCACCTAACACCAGGACTTGGGCTTGTGCGCTTTGAGCGGCACACGGTCGCTTTGGTGGGGCCTACTTGCGGATACATGCAGGTTTTTATAGAGGAAAATTCTTGCATTATAATTAGTGTTATCGAGTGTTCATCTATATCGGTCCGCAGTGAACTGATCACACTATGCCGTAAGAAAAGGATGCTTGATATCCTAGGGCTTATATAGCTGCCCGCAGCTATGTCCAATGTCTGGTTCCGTAGCTGAATGACAGCACTGTGATGGACCAACTTCAGAACTTCCTTCTCCGTTCAGTCGTCCATCCGATTATTCGTCTGCTGACGTCAACAAAATGTGTTATGCCAAGTGGTTTCCTCGCTCGATCGGTCCTCATCGCTCATTCCTGCGGTTTCTAAACGACCTCGGTCAGCTGGAAATGTTGCGAACAATGAAAAACAGGCGTCCAGGTGCTGAACCACAGTCACGATTACGAGAAGCCGGATTATTCGAGAGAAGATTACGGTAGGTTGAAATCGGACGCCGATTAAGACGACGAGCTGGAGTCACTCAACTGTTCGAACCTGGTGACGTACCGTTTGGATCAGGTGAGCAACGCTCGGAATTATGTGCTCGTGCTAACCAGAGACGATGTTATTATATAAAGACACGCGAAGAGAATAGAAGCAATTCTGGCTTCGCGGCTAGTAGACAAAAAAATCCTGCGCGATTGGCAACATAGAAATTTGTGAGAACTTGAAGTGACTCTCAGTATGAGGAGTTGTTTTTTTTGCTCCAACCATATATCCTGCCTCCTTTAGCACCATTGCCATATATGCAACCACAAATATGATTAAATGCAATATATAAAATTGCAAAGCGAACTCTAAAAACAGCTTCATTTACTTATTTTTTTAAAAATTTCCATAATTTCTATAATGTTGATTACAAGACTTATCTCGCATTTACTACACTGACAAAAACCCAATCATATCCATTATGTGTGGCACACATAAATTTTGACTATAGCATTTCCCACATAACTACTATGTGAATTCGCATAGCATATATGTGGAAACACACATAACTCTTATTAACTAATAACTTTTATGTGGATTCTCCTATAGTGGGTGGTTATTAACGCACACATAAAATTTATTTGTAAATTTCTTTAGATTTTTGCCAATAAAAATGTGTGGATTTTTATTAGTGTACCAATTGGTAATATTTGTTTACTTCACTCAAAATAATTGTCACTTAATTTCCACTATAAACATCAGGTAGGCTTTAAAAATCTACATTTATGACGACCTTACTTGAGTCTAATAAAACTTACTCACATGTCATATGCATACCAAAAAGAAATGTAGTGAAATTTAAATGAAAACATAGAAAACAATATCTATATTCTTTTCGAGTGAATACTGCTTGTCACGAATCAATGAAAAATATATGAGTGGGGTCAGTGGCGTAGCCACGGGGTGGTTTTGGGTATAAAACCCTCCCCAGAGACAGGGCTGGTAGTGCTCATTGACATTCAAAATAGTGACTTTAGTGACTAAGAAGATGAAAATAGTGACCAAATAGTGACTTATAGCAGCGAAAAAAGTGACCAAATAGTGACTAAAAATTAGCTCAAAATGGAACCAAATAGTGGTTCACAATTATTCAACAACACCTTAGTGATAGATGACGGTTATAGTGATTATACAACTAACAATGTTTATTTATCGAACATTAAACGTACTTATAAATCAAACTTATGACTTACAACTTACGATTTCATAGCGACTGTTTCGCTTCCGCGAGTGCATTTCTTTTTATGTTTCATTTTTTTTTTTGGTTTTTTGGAAAAAAAAGGTTGTAATCAAACTTTCTTTTTTCTTGTCCAGACTTTTCTGTAATGAATCCGCCGTTCGTTTTTGAGATGCTTGCTCTTTCCGAATCGTGGATACTCCTTCCAACATAACTTGCGCAAGTTCTACCTCTTGCATATTCTTCGCTTCAATGGCTTTCTTAAGTCTCGAGTTGGCTTCATTGAATAACCTAAAGATATCGAATTGTTAATGATAGCAAAAGTTGTTCAAATAGCATGGCATGAAAAACATACTTATCTGCAGTTCGTTGCTTATTTTCCTCTTCCTTTCGCTTTGCTTTCAGATCGTCCTCTTCTTGACAGATTTTAGATTTCAATCCTTTCAATTCCTTCTTGCTTTTCTCTGCATCGGCAATCTTCTCTGCTTCCTTCTGTTTACGAGCACTTTCTATTTCTTTCTTCCTCTTTTCTTCTTCCAGATATGCCTTGTAACTTTGGTAGGCCTTGTAGGCAAGTGAGAGAAGTTCTTTGGTGATAGGGATCTGGTGTACTTTATTTCCGTATAGCTTCAAATAACTTTTGATAGTCATAAGAGCATCGAGTGTGCGTTCGCTCATTGACGTTTTGTCATCCGTCAGAATTCTGGATGACGAAGAGAATCCGCGTTCGACATCAGAGTTCCCATGTGACACCGCCAGTGCCGCTTTCGTGACCTTATTCACTGAAGGATACATTTCTTCTCCTCGTGAATTTTTTTTCGCATGAAACTGATGCCAATAAAAATCAATTCGACCGCTCTCACTTCCGAGTTCGTCCTTTTCATGTCGCAATAAATTCCACTCGTCAATCAGTACATCCGTTTTCACGTCAAGAGGAAGCTTCTTTGCTATCTGCGCGATATCACCCGAACTAGCTGGTGATTTGCGCAAGGGAGGTTGTAGGCATTGACAGCTTTTCAGGAATTCAATTCTCAAGCCGGATTTTTGAATTACATGCTTGCAAGCAGCAATATAGTGCTTTCGTGCTCTGAGAAAAAGTTCCCTCTATCTACCTCCTTAACTGTCGATAATTCTGCAGTTACATCGGATCCTACAATAATCTGCTCAACAGGCAAAAGATTTTCCAGTTTATCGAAAATATCTTCGGTGGGCGTCGTGTTTGGAGAGCATGCATCCGGTTTACAAACCCTGCCGATAAGAGTTCGCGCCAGTTTATCGATTTCGGTGTACATGATATGGACCAGAGGCTCTTCTTTCTGAAAGAAACCTGCAATTTAAAAGCATTTTGAATAAAACCAACAATAATAGTAAAAATAAGTTGTTTGCAAAACTTTAAAAAATGCAATGTTTGAGATATACCTGTGAACTTCGTAAAGATGTGCGCACTGGATGATACAAATAACACCTCGGCTTTCATGGTCTTTTTGGTAAGAAGCCTGTAAATCTTCAAATACCCTGAGCTTTTCGATAAAGCAGAATGCTTCTTCGGAATAAAGTTCAAAAAATATTCGATGAGAGCAGTCCATTGTTCAAGAAGCCGTTCTGCCGCTCCTTCCAGAGTCAACCACCTGGACGAAACATGTTTTATGAATCGTTTGGTTGGGAGTCCCAGATTGATTTGAATTTTCTCCATATCTTCTTCTCTCGAAGGCCATCCGTGAAAAAAATGGTGCACAGAATAAACCAGCTCCGACGCATCCTCACCAAGCTCCTCGATTCCTTTGAGGAAAGCGTTATGAAGAATGTGGATGTTGCAACTTCCAATCAATAAAAGAGATTTCCCACGCTCCTGCATTATTCGCTCGTTCATTAGACGTTCCACCTTTTTGTTGACGTTGGGACCATCGCTCCCTATAATACAATAAAAATACGTATTGACTAAACTTAAGATTTGGTTATAATAAAATCAAACAAATGTACATACCTAGCATAATCAAGTTCTTCAGTGGGAGGGAAGCATTTTGCATTGCTTCAAGCAACTTTTCGAGGATATCCTCCGCTTTGGCCGAGCCAATAAAAAACGTTTGAAGATGCATCACCTTGACCATCGATTTAGACGATGACCAGTATCGAACAGCTGTCTGGAGCTCTTTCTTACCAGCCGAGTTGGTGGTCTCATCGTAGCACAGGGTAAACATTGAATTCCTCGCGTCATTGAGCAACGATTCCCGAAAATATGGAGCCAAAGCTTCGGTCGCAAGATATCGGGCCTTGGTTCTACTCAACGAAAATCCGGAGACATCGATATTTGGGAACATCGCTGCAAATATGTCGGCTATACCGTCGCAAGATGCGGCCGGAAAATCGGAAGCGATGCATTTGAGCAGCCAAATAAGCTCAGCTTTAGCGGATGAATCACGTGGGCTGAAGAGCTGAACTTTTGGACCGGTGCCGATACCTGACAACTGAGGTTGGTTCGTTTTAACGTCCTTCTCGGAACACAATCGTAATTGCGACGGCCCTTGCCGTCCTGTCCAGTTGTCCTTGTGTTTGTCCGTCAATGAATGCTGCTCCAGGGCTTGAAATCCTTTCGCCACCGAGAAGGATTTGGAACATACCTTACAGAAGACCTCCGTGTCGCCGTGATTGCGTGCCCAATCCGAAACTTGGCAGCCGTTAGGATCGATCTTTTTCAGCCACTCTACTCGGAACGTACACTTTCCCATTCTTTCGCTACAATAGAAAATTATACGTAGTAATTTTTTTCTAAGCTCATAAAACAATAATATAGTTACCAACGACGATAAGCGGATATTTGTAATGCAAAATAATGATTTAAACATTTAAATTCAAATTTCACTGAGCAGGTTAGAGTTATTTTTTTCACTAAAGCTTGAAAGTGTGTTTGTGTGCTCACATGACAGTAGAACAGACAGAACCAGCCCCCGGGAACGGATCACTCAAACGAATACAGAAGGTTTTAAATTGCTGTCATAGCGCATCAAATGGACCAATGCATTTTGACAGTTCACAAAGCTTGTTTACAATTGAAAATTACCCGGACGTACGTATTAGCAAAAGTACGAATCCAAAACGGATGGAAGTGAGTATCGATTGTTTTTGTTCCCATCGGAAGCAAAAAAATTTCTAACATTATGTAAGCAAACTCGCTGAATTGCCAAAATCCTTTCGGTGACGTCATAATGCAGTGGCCTATACTTTGTGACCAGAGCATCAAGGCTACTGTTAAACAACGCTATTCTCAATCCAGTTGAAAACCGGAATTGGGGGACAGCGAAGTTGGATGTTTCTCACAATCCGTATGTTAAACCTAACTTCGGAAGTGGTGCGCTGTTTTCATATCGCGAAGCGCTATTCAGCGCACCGGAAGTTAGGTTTAACGTACGGATTGTGAGAAAAATCCAATTTAGCTAGCACCCAATTTCGGGTTTCAACTGGATTGAGTATATATGAATGCAAGAGCCACCGGCATGAGGACAGATCAACGCGAAAATATATATATATCGCGCTCTTTTATTCTGTTCTAATAGCGACGCAAGCTCTACCAAACTGTTCGAAAAACAAAATCAAACTGTTAGTTTCGATGAACCGAAAGAAAAACTCATGCTTTTTATTATGCCCAAAATAGTTGAAAATAGTGACTTTTTGTGAAAAAAAGTGACTTTTAGTGACTTGGCTTGAAAATAGTGACTAAATAGTGACCAGCCTCAAAATAGTGACCAAGTCACTAAAAAGTGACCTGCTACCAGCCCTGCAGAGACAAATTTTTTGGAAGCAATTTTTTTTTTCGAAAAAAAAAATGTTCAGAAAACCCCCCCCCCCCCCCCCCAGACCAATTTTCTGGCTACGCCACTGAGTGGGGTACTCAGACCGAAGTCTATGTTTTGCATCAATCGCTAATGAAAAATTGTGCAGAAACATCATGAGAGCAATTTACAAAAATAAGCCTTTGAGCATGAAATAAATATTTCATAACTCTATTTTTGGTCCCGTCCGCCTCTAGTGGACGGGAATTATTATCACTCACACCGGTATTGCACAAACTATTACTCCAATTCACTTAAAATCTATGTGTTTGTTGAAATTTCAATTCACTTAAATTTAATTACATTTTTTAGTGAATTGAGAGCAGTGAGTACCATCACTAACAAATCATTTAACTTCTACAAACGAAACTAGATGGAAAATATCCGCATCTGTTTTCATGTAACTCTTAAGTGAAAATTATTTTGAGTGTTTGCTCGTTTGGTACCGCGTTTCACGGTTTGTTTGGTGCTTTCGGCTTCACTCTACGCGAGTATCTATCTATGAACAACGTTTCTGGAGCGAACCTATCCAGTTTTCCGCGAGTGGTAATGGCCGTCAGCGTGCCTGCGGGTTAGTCTCTGATTTGACGTTTGTGGAGGTCAACTGCACCCACCGTTCCGAGCATTTTGATCAATGTGGTATACATATTAGAAGGCTTGAATTTGTGGAACGGTACAACGATTACCACTTCAACCATACCTCGTTTGAATGCACACCTGTGTGCCTAACATACATTGAGCCAAACGAGGTGCGAGAGAGACACCAACGAACAGATGCTTCATTCGTGAAGTAACCGCTACCGCGTCCGGGTGTAACTCTTTTAAGTTATAAGTGATATTAAGTTATAAGTGATATTACGATCGATGTGGTAAAATCAAAAATCGTTGATGAATACCAGCGGCGGGTTGAGCGAGATAGTGTTTCAGTCAGCTCGGGGAAGGCAATGCGCTCCGCTGAATTCAAATCGAGTAGTGGTTCGGGAAGTGTTAAGGAATCTCGGATTTGCCACAATTGCAAAAAGACGGGACATCTTCGAAGAAATTGCCGATTGCTGAAGAAAGATGACGAGAGTGCGTTTAAGAGTAAGAACGAGAAAGTGGAAGCAAAAACGGCGCAAAGTGACACCAGAGGAATTGCGTTCGTAGTGTCTGGGGGGAAAAGTCAGTCTTGGATCATAGACAGTGGTGCCAGTGCGCACATGACAAACAATAAGTCGTTTTTCACATCCCTAAATGAGTTTGCCGGTGGTTAGATAACCATGGCTGATGGGAACAAAACCCAGATTCTTGGGGAAGGCATTGGTGTTTTATTCGGAATCGATGGCAATAGTGAAGTAATGAAGATTGAAATGGAAAATGTGAAATATGTGCCAGGACTGTCGACAAGCCTGATCTCTGTAGAGAGGCTCACGCTGAAGAACCTAAAAGTGAAGTTTGATAAAGAAGGGTGCAGCATAGTGAAAGGTGGTACAGTCGTGGCGACAAGCTCCCGCCATGGTGGGCTGTATCATCTCCGAATAGCAGAGTCATCGTTGCAAGCAACATCAGGGCAGCATAAGGAGAACTGCCAGCATCAGTGGCACAGGCGCCTAGGTCACCGAGATTGGGCGGCTGCAGAGCGCATCGGTAAGGAACAGCTTGCAACCGGAATGCAGGTGAGTGACTGTGGGTTGAAATTGATCTGTGAATGTTGCCTGGAAGGGAAAGCCTCTAGAGTCCCTTTTCCGGAAGTTACTGAAAGAAAATCAGCCCGTGTACTTGATATCGTACATACGGATCTATGCGGTCCAATGATAACAGTGACCCCTAGCGGAAACAGATACGTGATGCATATAATCGATGATTTCAGTAGGTGTACTGTGACATACTTACTGAAACACAAGTCAGAAGCAACCCAAAATATTATAGATTATGTGCGGTGGGCTGAGACAAATTTTGAACGGAAACCTAGGGTTGTGCGATCCGATGGTGGAGGAGAGTTTCAAAATAAGCAACTTCGGAGCTTTTACAAGGAACAAGGTATAACTTTGCAGTATACTACTGCATATTCCCCTCAGTCTCACGGCGTTGCCGAAAGAAAGAACAGATCAATAACCGAAATGGCAACGTGCATGCTCCTTGACTCCGGTCTGGAGAAACGGTATTGGGGAGAAGCTGTTCTTACCGCAACGTATCTTCAGAACCGACTGCCGTCTAGGTCTGTTCCAAACTCTCTTTGAACTTTGGTGGGGAAGAAAGCCAGATCTGGGACACCTGAGAGTATTCGGAAGTGTTGCATATGTACACGTTCCGGATGTGAAGAGGAGCAAACTCGATCGGAAAGCTCGAAAGCTCGTGTTTGTGGGGTACGCCATGGAACACAAGGGGTATAGATTTGTGGATCCTGCGACTGCTACAATCACAATCAGCCGAGATGCCCGTTTTGTTGAACTCGGGAACGGAACATCATCGGTAGACTTCCCTGTGCATATTGATCAGGATGAATCTGGGGAAACAGAATTGCAGCCGCTTGAGAAGGAATTCAATGATGGAGAAACTGATGATGACACCAATGAACTGTATTTTGATGCACCAGAAGATGAAACTGCTAGAGGGGATGATGTTCGGAGATCAAAAAGAGCCAACAAAGGTGTGAATCCTCAGCACCTTGAAGACTACGTCGTCGGAATAGCAGCATGTGCGGTGCAAGAACCACTAAGCTACAGGGATGCTGTGAAGAGTAAAGAATGGCGTGATGCAATGGAAGAAGAGCTAGGCTCTCACAAACGGAACGGAACCTGGGAATTGGTACCATTGCCTAAAAGTCGAAAAGTAGTAGGTTCCAAATGGGTGTATAAGGTTAAGCGCAACGAAGACAATAAAGTGGTCAAATTCAAAGCCAGGGTGGTAGCACAGGGCTTCACTCAGCAGTTCGGGGTGGACTTCGATGAAGTTTTTGCTCCGGTGACCCGCCAAGCTAGTTTGCGGATGTTTCTTACCATTGCTGCAAACCGGAAGCTGATCGTTAAGCATCTCGACGTAAAGACCGCATACCTCAATGGAATTCTGAAGGAGGAAATTTTTATGAGGCAACCGCCTGGTAGTATAGCTCAGGGACAGGAGGAGTTGGTTTGCCACCTAAAACGAAGCATTTATGGCCTCCGCCAGTCGGCCAGATGCTGGAATGCAAAATTGAAGAGTGTTCTTACCAAACATGGGTTCAAGTCGTCCACAGCGGAACAGTGTTTATACGTTAAAGAAGAGAATGGAAACAAAGTGTTTTTGCTTGTTTACGTGGATGATATGTTGTTGGCTGCATCCACAGTACTGGAAGTGAAGAAGATCATAAACAATTTGTGCAAAGAGTTCGAATTGACTGATCTCGGCGAAGTTCGCCATTTTTTGGGACTAGAAGTGCTACATGAAGAAGAGTGTTACAAAATCCGGTTGAAGAGCTATATTGAGCAGCTAATTGTGAAGAACGGGATGGGTGAAGCTAAAGTGTCTAGATCGCCGATGGATCCGGGATTTCTGAAAGTTGAAGATAAGTGTGAAAAGCTGAATGATCCGACCAAGTATAGAAGTCTTGGTGGAGGGTTATTGTACGTATCGGTTATTGCTCGTCCGGATATTGCCGTGTCTACGTCTATTCTTGGAAGAAGATTTTCGGACCCAAACGAAGCAGATTGGACCGCCGCCAAACGTGTTTTGCGGTATTTGAAGGCAACAAAGGATTATTGTTTGCGTTTGGGCGGACTTACTGACGAAGGATTAGTCGGATACTCTGACGCCGATTGGGCGGGCGATCCTGCCAGTAGAAGGTCAACATCAGGAGCTGCTTTCTATTACCACGGTGGTCTGATCTCATGGGCCAGTCGCCGGCAGCAATGTGTTACGCTATCATCGATGGAGGCAGAATATGTTGCATTGTCGGAGGCCTGCCAAGAAACTATATGGTTGCGACAATTGTTATTCGATTTTGGTGAACCGCTTGAAGCTCCAGCTATATTGAAGGAAGATAATCAAGGTTGCTTGGCTTTCGTTAAGACAGAGCGAACGAATAGACGATCGAAGCACATTAGTACGAAGGAAAAGTTCATTCAGGAGTTATGCGATAAAGGAGACATCGTCTTGGAGTACTGTTCTACAGACATCATGATCGCTGACGTTATGACAAAACCCCTAGGTCCGGAGAAGCATGGACGCTTTACCGAGATGCTAGGCTTAGTAAAGTAAGTGTGAAGCTGTAAAACGTTGAGGAGGAGTGTGGAACGGTACAACGATTACCACTTCAACCATACCTCGTTTGAATGCACACCTGTGTGCCTAACATACATTGAGCCAAACGAGGTGCGAGAGAGACACCAACGAACAGATGCTTCATTCGTGAGGTAACCGCTACCGCGTCCGGGTGAAATTTTTTTAAGTTTATATTAATAAATAGTTCTAAAGTGATTTCTCGCGTGTACTCTTTTCTTTCCACAATTGATCCGAATCCGTACGCTGTTTTTCCATTTCGATGTCCTGACTCTGCCATAGCTTCCGTCAGAATTCACTTCATCAGCACCTTCTTATATGCCACATTGGTCAGAATGCTCGGAGTGGTGGTGCAGTTGACCTCCACAGACGTCAAATCAGAGACTAAACTGCAGGCAAGCTGGCAGCCATTACCGCTCGTGAAAAAACTGGATAGTTTTAACAAAAGATATTTTAGTTACTAGATAAAGATTGTCGCTTCGGTTCCCTTTGTTCTGCTGTCCGGAACATGTTGGGTATCAAGCTGTCAAATCGTATGGATTTTCCTTCTTTGACATTTAGCTCCCCTATCCTCACCAGCAAAAGATGTTCCGGACAGAGACGACAGCGACAATCTTTGTCTAGTAACTAAAATATCTTTTGTTTTAGCCAATAGAGGTAATAAAGGCTATATTAGCTAATAAAAAAACCCAAATTAATCCACCTAGCGGTGACGATGCCTTTCTCGATTAAATCAAGATATACTGAAGGCGGTAACTTCGTTTTTTTCCATTTCCTATCTACCGAAGTTGTTCACAATTTTGTTTTTCTGTAAAATAAGCATAATACATTATGTTATAATCAAGTTTGGACGATCGATCGATCAAATTATGACGATCGATCGATCAAATTATGACGATCGATCGATCAAATTATGACAATCGACACCCCCACCCGCCTTCGCCAAGGCCCCGATGCCATTTTTGAACGATTCCTAAATATAAATAGAAGACAAACAAAACCACATACATATTATAATATGGAAATAAGGAGACGTATGAAACGAAAACTATATTCAAATTTGCCCTTGAAATCACCCAAACTTCACCATAACTCCACACCACCCATCATACCACAAAACACCCAAACCAAACAGCATGTTGAAGCATCAATGAAACCCCTCTTTTTCCCCTTCCAATGTATGACACAAAACAAACGCAAACACCACCATGGCCATGAGCATACGAACCAGCAGTTAATCGTGTCGTTATCGAGTGCAATTTCTGTTGCCAACGATGAAACTTACAACTGTGTTGGTGCGAATGCTCCGATAAAGTATAATGGCAATAAACATCATCGAGTCGGCTCTACACTTAAAGGCCTATTCTCATTGCGCCCGGGCCGGGCCGGTAACGGGGTCGGGAAGCTTTCGTTTTCATACCGGGATTTTCGTCAGTTCACATCGCACCGTGTTTCTCCGGTACAGTAAGCATAAAACACACGCACACATCTTTGTATTCCTATCCTTCATAGAACAAAAATGTCAAATGGGAAGCTTCCAGTTTTGTTGTTTATCTTTTTGACTTTCTTGTATTTTTGTAAATGCATTCATGTAGTACGAGAAATAAATAGTGATTATTTTCAAAACAATTATCGTGATATCTTGCGTGATATATACGTGGACAACGTACGGTATGTGGCACTGCCATATGGATTATAGTCCAGCTGAGACTGCCTTCTTGACTCCACGGATTATACGGCCAAAAATAATCCTAAACGGAAACCGAAATGCTGGGGCCACAAGTGTCGCCTGAACGCGCTAAACAACAGTTAATTTGTTTTGCAGGTGAGTTTGATAACTATAGTATTTTAAGGTGTGTAAATGATTAAAAATCTATAATTTATTCTAGGGAAAAGTGTGTACAAAGTTAATTTTGAGTTCATTTGACAACAACTACATTAGCTACAAGTTGGAGACATACCGCCCGGAATGTTTTCTAATTATCCTAAGTAATAAGAACCGGTACGACACAATCAGAAAGATGCTGCCGTTCGATAAGTTCCAGTAAAACTCAATTTTGGACGAACTAATGATTCTTATGGAGATAATGAAAAGCAAAAATACACATGAAAGAGGTTATAACGCAAACAGTAGGCGATTATAGAATTCGTTGCACCAGGGTACCTTCCGTGACAATCGCTGAACATGTTAAATGAACCAGACCTACATTTGAAGGAAGCACATACAAAGAAGAATTTAGGAGGAAAATAAAGATACATATTCATAGAAAACAAGTTTATAGAAATAAGTTGAAAGAATTAATGAAAATCCAATTTGATGTTCTCTAATAAACTATTCAGACGACGAGTAGATATAATGTGACCCGATAATTGGGACTCCTCAATATTTATTTATATTCTGCAAGTTCCTCCGGGAATTCCTCCGTAAGTTCCACCAGAAATTCCTCCCTAAGTTCGTCCGGGAATTCCTCCGGAAGATCCTCCGGAAGTTCCTCCGGGAATTCCTCCGGAAGTTCCTCCGGGAAGTTCTCCCGGTAATCATTCCGGAAGTTCCTCCGGGAAGTTCTCCCGGTAATCACTCCAGAAGTTCCTCCGGGAATTCCTCCAGAAGTTCCTCATCCGTAAGTTCTTCCGGGAATTTCTTCGGAAGTTCCTCCGGGAATTCCTCCGGAAGTTCCTTCGGATGTTCCTCCAGAAATTCTTCGCGAAAGTTCCTCTGGGAATTCCTGCGGAAGTTCCTCCAGGAATTCCTACAGGAATACCTCTAGATACTCCTGCGGGAATTCCTTCGAGAATTTCTTTGGGAATTCGTTCAGGAACTCCTCCAGGAATTCTGTTGGGAACTCTTTCGGGAAATCCTCCGGGAATCCTTTCGGGAGTTCCTCCGCGAAATCCTTCGGGAATTACTCCAGGCATTTCTCCTTAAATTCCTCCAGGAAATAGGTACTTCTGGAATTTCTCCGTGACTTCCTTCGGGTATTTTTTTCAGGAAATCCTTCGGTAATTCCTCCTGGAGATACTTCGGGAATTCCATCTGGAATCCCTTAGAAGATTTCTTCCGGAATCCCTTAAAAGATTTCTTCCGGAATCCCTTAGAAGATTTCTTTCGAAATTCCTCCAGAAATTTCTCCGGGAATTCTTTTGGAAATTCCTCCAGGTATTCTTTCGGGAATTCCTTCGGAAATTTCTCCGCGCAATCCATCGTCAGAAATCCAGGCATTACTCTGGGAATTCCTCCAGTAACTACTCCTAAAAAATTTCCGGAATTCTTTCGGGATTTTCTCCGGAAAATCCTTCGGAAATTTCTTCAAGAATTCCCTAGGAAATTACTGCAGGAATTCCTCTGGGAAGTCTACTAGGAATACCGCCGGGTATTCCTCCAGGAATTATTTCGGGAATTTCTCAGGAATTTTCGGAGGATTTCTTGGACGTATTTCCAAAGCAATTTTTGTGAAATTTCCAGCCGAATTTCTGGAGGAATTTCCAAAGAAATTCCTGGAAGAATGTCCAGATAAATTCGTTGAGGCATTCGCGGAGGAAATCGTGGGAGTATACTCGAAAGAATTCGTGAAGGAGTTCATGAAAGAATTTCAGCAAATATTCCCGGAGAATTTTCCAGAGCAGTTCCTGGATGAATTTACGGAGGAACTACTGCAGGACTTCCCGGAGTAATTACTGGAAGAATTCTTGAAGAATTTTTGGAGGAATTTTCAGAAACAAATATGGAATTATGAGGCAACTCTCGCAGAAATTCCTGAGGGAACATCCGGAAGAAATCATGCGGGAACTCTCGAAAGACTTTCTTGAAGAATTACATTAGGAAATCCTAGAGAAATACCAGGTGAAATTCTCGAAGACATTCGCGGAAAAATTCTCGGGAGTGTTTTCGGAGGAATCGTTGGAGAAATTGCAGGAAGAAATTCTAGGAAGAATTGCACTAGACATTCGTGGATGACTCGGAGGGATTGCTGAAGGACTTGCTGGAGGAATTGAGGAATTGCTTCACGAAATCGTGCGTAAAATTTATTCAGGAAATCTTCTTCAGGATTTGGTATGGGAATTTCTCCAGCACTCTGGGTACACTTTCGGAGGAATCCATTATATCGTACGAAACAGTTTTCTCTCATGCTCGCCCTCATCAACCATGGCCGATGGCTGGGGTATCAACTTGGACACTGCAGACACCGCCATCATTTAAATTGGAGTCCTCACTATGATAGTTATATTCTCAGACTAATAAAAATATAGAAATCGGTTTGCCACGATTAGCTCCGTGATAACACGAGTGGTCAATGCAAAAAATAATAATTATTTTGCAGATTGCTTTCATAAAGAAAACAAAAACAAACTGTCAAATTTATGCGAGAAGCTTTCGTTGCTCACGCATACAATCACAAACAAAAAGTATGCTGCGCACCGGGCTGCAACCGGGGAGACAAAATATCGTCGGCAAGAAATTTTTATGACAGCCCCGGTGCCGCCCCGGGCACGGCACGCCGGTTCGATGGCATTGAAAATACATGCAACCAATTTGAAACATAACCCGACCGGGACCCGGCCCCGGCCCGGCACGGCGCAATGAGAATAGCGCTTAAAAGCGCGTACGTTGTTCGTCGATTAGTTTTCGTGTTCAACACGTTACACATTGCAAGCTTTGAAAAGCTTTGCTCGTTGCGTTAGCGTTATCGATATTGCCGTAGCGAGGTTTCTAACCCATCGAGCAAACGTAATTTATATTATAGCATGGTAGCTGCTCAATGCTCGTAGTCCCGATTATATGGGAAAAAATGGAAAACTGCCTAAACCATTTTCCTTGTCAGCTGCGAACGCATTAATCGATTTTGATGAAATTAAATAGCATGAAATTAGAAGAGTGGCTCTGCGGAATGCAACTTGTTGCGATGAAATCAGTTGAGTCTAAGTACATGAAAATCGTGTGAGTTTTTGAGGTTGAAAAAGTGACCATACAGACACACAAACATACACACACATACATACACACACAGACATCACCTCGATTCATCAAACTGAGTCGAATGGTATAAGAAACTTTACTAACAGATGTTCCTGTAAAAAGTTCGTTTTCAGAGTGAAATGATAGCCTTTCGGTACAACTTTGTTGTACGAGAAAGGCAAAACGTTTTAACAGCACTTAGGTTGGATCTGCGGTTCCAACCTAGGTTGGAACTTTTTAAAAACGAATTTGGCATAAGTAAGTAAATATTGCCTCGTATGTTCAATAATTGTTCATATTGCCCCTTAGTGACGTTATCCGAACTAACAAAACATTTTGGTTTTGGTTTGAGCTGTTGGGGACATTTTTTTATGCTCGAGAAAGGCACCATACCGCTAGGTGAAATAAAACGAAAAGAATAGCTAGGTGGAATAAATAGAAAAGCAGCCGAATGTGAAAAGCTGGGGCCTCAATACGCATCTCCTTTCGATAGCTCTTTCATATGACAGTTTGCATGGTTTGCTCGTTTCGAGTCTAGGTGCGAGGTTATTAAGGCAATCCATAAGACAGCTGCGATCAGCTGACAATTTTTGTTTACTTGAATTTTTTGACATCTACGCGGAAGAAATAAATTACCCAATAGTGAGTTTACTTCACCCAACCTCGAACATTCGTACGGGAAGCCAAAATTGAGTAAGTAGGGTCGAAGTAGTTTGCCTTTACTCCCATGTTAAAAAAGGACCCAACGGAAAATTTATTTACCCAAATGTAAGTTTAATTCACTCAATTTCGACCCCAGGTAATAAAACTCAAAATTGGCTTCCCGTATTGAACTGGCGTCGTTGAATTGTTTGGCTTTTTTGTTTTTGACAACAAAAGAAAGGGTGGAGGAAAGGGAAGAGAAAAATAACTCAAAAGTAGGTATCCTATATTAAGAGATGTGCGAATACTTTTCCAGACCATTTAGCAACGCTGTTACTTTCGTAAACATACGCTGCCAGCACTTGCCGTGACGCAAAATGTTGGAGCTCGAACATGACTTTGCGTATAATGGCATTTTCAGATTTCGTTATCTAACGTCCAACAGTGCAATAATACTAAAATAAAAGTGCAATACAAATGAACAAAATACCATGCATAAACTAGACTACTTCAACTTGCCAATGTAAAACAAATTGTTTATTCGACAAAACTTTTCGTAAAATCTTTTTCATTACAATCGCAATACCTTTCTATCCGCAACAATAACAATGTTCATTTGGCTCAGATTTTGACAGCTCTCAATGCTCGATTGGCTCAAGATGGCCGCTTTCGCATATCTCTGAATGTAGGGCCCTACTCAAAAGTAAGTTTAAAAATACTCAATTTTGGTTACTTATTTTCTTCCGTGTATGGACCCGACTGACACAACGATTCAAAGGAAAATGTTAAGCACGGTTAACACCAGCAGTGAGTTACCTTCAACTGCATACACACTTTGTTTTGATATTGATTGTCAGTCCTAAAGAGGCTGCACTCATAACAAAGAGATGAAGTGTCAAAAATTTTTAATCCAGGCTCGTTTGTCAGTCCCATCGCTGAATGTCCTCATGAATAGCCTAATACCATCCCTGGTTATGGATACAACTCAATACCAATTTTTTTCAAAACGACTTATCTCCTTTTGTAAACAAACGTCGATTTGTCGAATCTGAGAACACTCCCACGCAAACCAACACCATCAACACATAGGCAAGAGTGTTGGAATATCAGGTAGTGTGCGACGCTTCGCTGTAGATCGAAGATGATATGGAAGCAGGCGCCAGTTGGTTGTAGTTGCTCTTGGGTCGATTAAGGAATATTGTTATGGTGTTATTGTATATACCTATTGTTGAATAAAGAAAAACTGCAACTACTGGCAGAAGTATCAGTCAGTAGCCTGCCGTGGTGTAGGGGCCCTCCTTAGCCGTGCGGTAAGACGCGCGGCTACAAAGCAAGACCATGCTGAGGGTGGCTGGGTTCGGTGCCGGTCTAGGCAATTTTCGGATTGGAAATTGTCTCGACTTCCCTGGGCATAAAAGTATCATCGTGTTAGCTTCATGATATACGAATGCAAAAATGGTAACTTGGATTAGAAACCTCGCAGTTAATAACTGTGGAAGTGCTTAATGAACACTAAGCTGCGAGGCGGCTCTGTCCCAGTGTGGGGATGTAATGCCAATAAGAAGCCTGCCGTGGTGTAGAGAGGGAACTCTAGTTGTTATTCTTTGTGAGGGGGTTCCCTTCTCCGGCTAACAAAGAGCTCGGCTGCCTAGTGATGGTGTTGGTTTGTGTAGGAGTGCTCTCAGATTCGACAAATCAACGTTCGAATTTTTGTTTACAAAAGCAGATAAGTCGTTTTTAAAATTTGGTATTGAACCCAGAGTACTTACTTGTACAGATCGTTCAATGCCTTGCTGTTAGTGTTCACTTTGCTATAAAACTGCCATGTTATGTCAATCCGCACAAGACACTGCTCACAAACATCGGTGCAAAAATCTGTTTCCTGAATAACTAGGCCGAAGCAAGCTTCAATCACATTGCTCAAGAATGACTGGTCCCCAAACCGGTTGAAAGCCGAAACACGAGCAACGTGCTGGTTTGTTTCAAAACATAAACAACATACGATGCTTCCTAGGGCTTCTACGGTGAGTGCCTGCTTATCTAGTTGGGAATGGTTGATATATTCATGTGCACTTCGCGGAGCCTAGAAAAGAATGCAATATGTAAACGAAAATAAATAGTTTGAGAAATATTGAACTCACTGTTTCCAGTAAATTTTTAGTTTCCGTGACACCTTTGGTACTATCTTTAAGTGCGTGATTTTGCATCTCTAAATATTGAATACGAGATTTTTGTTCTTCCATTTTTATAAAACTGTCTGTTGCTGTTGCTTTCAGTTGTTTGTAAGCGTTTCGCGCTTGCTCTAAGGATTTCCATTCAGCTTCATTGAAATTCTAAAATGTTATACATAGTTATTACAACTTTTACATATGGATAACAATGAATACTTACTGGATACTCATCTATTGCACTTTTGGCTAACGTGCATGGTGTTGCATCTGGTTTGAGCTCATTACACAAATGACCTATAAAAATGTATTACAATCATAGAGTAATATGTCCATGCAAAAGTAGCGTCACACCTCGGAAATCTCATCTATGGATTTAGTTATCTGAACATCACCCATGCATGTTCAAACAGGCATTCAGTGGTTCCAGCCTACATGGGACAACATACGTGGACAAAATTTCCGATGTGTGCTCAAGGTAGCCTTAGACCTGAAAAAAATTACACTGGATTTTCTTCTCCATGTATTTTTATGGCGCCGATTTTCTATGTCAATATCCCGTGAAATAAAAAACATATACAAGATTCCCGAGGTGTGCTGCCGTAATCTAAAAAAGTGACGTCTATGCCATTCTTCAAAAATTGTTTTAACGATTGATATCCTATATGCTGTCCAATGAGAGCTTGAAGTAGCTCGAAGTTTTTCCCTGTCCTGCTCATGCCCATTTGTTGACAAAAAAGAAAGAGCAGGACGGGAACAACTTCGAGCTGCTCATTGGACAGCACTACTCTAAAGCTCTTTATCTTTTCTCCGTGTTCTTATGGATGCAAAAAGTTAACAAGTCGAAATGGAAGCGCTTATGACTATTGGCGCTTTGATGTTGCACGAAGAAGAAGAAGCAGAAACATGATAATCGAAAAAATCTCCACGGGAAACCATACGAAGAAGTTTTTAAAACTCTTCTCAAAAATTATAAAAGCAATTTAATTAAAAACGGTAAGCAGTACGGGGTTGGACTTTTCTCGCTTAACTTTTCAAAAGGACCTAAGTAACATTTTTTTTTCATGAATTATTGATTGCAGTATTCAAATTAATTCATGAAAAAAATGTTACTTAGGACCTTTTGAAAAGTTAAGCGAGTTTTCTTATACTGTGTCTTAGAGCAAGATTACCGGTGGTGAGTTTAAGCCGTTTGGTAGCGCAGTATTATTACTTGACACTTTACCGGTCGCTACTAAACGCGCTGCTATAACAGTAGCGCGACTGACAGGTGACCAAATTTGGTAGCGCGATAAGAGCGCTGCTATTTGATGAACTGTCAACTATCAAACGTCACCGATACGGAATACAGCAACCAAATTGAGAGCCGAGAATAGTGACCGATACGAAAACGAGTGACGAAACTAAAATGAAAGCGCTGCGCGGGTGATTAGAATGCTCGCGACCGATAATGATGCTCTTAGAGCAAGATTACCGGTGGTGAGTTTAAGCCGTTTGGCAGCGCAGTATCATTACTTGACACTTTACCGGTCGCTACTAAACGCACTGCTATAACAGTAGTGCGACTGACAGGTGACCAAATTTGGTAGCGCGATAAGAGCGCTGCTATTTGATGAACTGTCAACTGTTAAACGTCACCGGTACGGAATACAGCGACCAAATTGAGAGCCGAAAATAGTGACCGATACGGAAACGAGTGACGAAACTAAAATGAAAGCGCTGCGCGGGTGATTAATAATGATGCTCTTAAGAGTAAAATCAGCAGTGATTCAAATCGTTCGAGACTGTCAGTTTGAATATGAATCTGAAACATTCATTTTCCCAGCAGCTGTTCTAGATTCATTTTTTATACCAGTCGAATGTCAAAAAAATAAAACTGGTATAACGCTCCGTTCTATTTTCTGCAGATTTGAACCACGAACCATTTTATCTACGGATCAATCCTCTTTGCAGTTACGGCGCCTTTCTTGGCAGCAACATATTGATTTCATTAAATTGAAAATTTGAAAAACATTAATGGAACACTGCTGGGAAAACCAGCGAGTTTGTTCTATTTTGCTCCAGATTCAAACTAGAATAGTGGTCGAAAATTTAGAATGAAACTGAATCACTACTGATTTACACTCTAAGTGTAATATTACAAAATAAAATTTCGAACGAAAATATTGTGCTTATTATACAGTACAAGAAAAGTTCAACCCCGTACTGCTTACCGTTTTTAACTAAATTGCTTTTAGAATTTTTGAGAAGAGTTTTAAAAACTTCTTCCTATGGTTTCCCGTGGAGATTTTTTCGATTATCATCTTTCTGCTTCTTCTTCATCATGCAACATCAAAGCGCCAATAGACACTAGGTTCCATAGACGAGCGAAGGCACGGTTGAGTCATTTCGATTTAGTGTGTTTTTCCGTTTTTTCACAGTGTACCACGCGAATTTGACGTCATACGCTCCATTGATTGGATTGCATTTGTGATGTCATACTAGTTTGGCTACACTAACTGACAGTTCGTTTGACTACACTCCCCTTTTTTATTTCTTGAGCAAGGGTAAACGGAAATCTGCAACCAGACACCTGAGGAGGTAACTTAGGTAGTGTGTGGGGATGGGTATGTCATGTAACTCTTACCCGACCCACTAAAACCAAAACACTTTTGCCAGTCCGTACCCCCGGTCCGCAAGTAAGCAATACATCAGGGGGGGGGGGGACTATTGAGAACGCTCACGTCTATGTTAACGTCAAATCTCGCTTAACTTTTCAAAAGGACCTAAGTAACATTTTTTCATGAATTAATTTGAGTAGTGCAATCAAAAGCTTTCATATTGGTCTGTTGATTGCGCTATTCAAATTAATTCATAAAAAAATGTTACTTAGGACCTTTTGAAAAGTTAAGCGAGCCCGTTAGCCCCGCCCCTTTGTGAGCTGATATGGTTGTAAATATAATGTGCACTCATAACGATTAATGAAGGGGCGGGACTAATAAAATTACTTCATTAGATATAAGAAAGCTGCTTTTCGGCGCGCGCGAGCCATTTCGATCGGGTTTCCCCAGACAACGGACCGTCATCTCAACATTCCAGTTCGAGACAGCAACACGTACGGACGTGTTTTTTGCTCGCGCATTTTTTCGAAGTGTTTTTTCTCGTTCGTTCGCTGTTTACGTTTTCGCTTGTCGCGTTGGCGTTATTTTCTCCCGGACCCGTCATGGGAGACTCGGTGGCCGATTCGGTCGCTGGAAAAGTGCCTAAGCGCACTGCTCTTGGAGGCGCGGGTAACCCCTCCAAGCAGCTTTTGCAGAGCAACGTGTTCTCGCCGTTGCCGCTTGATGACGCCGGCAATCCGCCGAAAAAGAGGAAGAAGCAGCAATCGCAGCTGCCGCAGGTGCAACCGGAGCGGAAGGAGAAGTGCCCGCCCGTGTTTGTGAAGGGCGATCCGCCGGATTTACGCCCAAAAATTCGCCAGCTGATCGCTAAGGGGCTGAAATGTACTTTTCGGCTCTGTAGCGAGGGCGTGAAAATGATGCCGGCCAACAGGGACCATCATCAATCCGTCGTGGAGTTCCTCGAGGTCCACAAGTATGAGTACTACACTCATGACCACCCCGGCACGAAGCCGCTCAAGGCTTTGCTGCGAGGACTTCACGACGTGAAGGAGGAAGAGCTCCAAGCAGAGCTTGAAAGTTGCGGACTGAAGCCAGTAGCCGTCCACAAGATCGCTCGTCACGACAAGGCGAGGAGATATCGCGACCAGCTTTACCTGATCCATCTGGAGGACGGCTCCACTACCTGGAAGGACCTGAAGCTGGTTGGCGTTATAAATTACACCGTCGTTGACTGGGAGCGATATCGGCCAGTGCACCGCGATGTCACGCAATGCACCAACTGCTTCAATTTCGGGCACGGCACCAGGAACTGCCGCATGAAGCCGCGCTGCAACAAGTGTGGCGAACCCCATCCGACGGACGAGTGCGACAAAATGGAGGTGGCCGATCCCAAGTGCGTCAACTGTGGCGACAAACATCGCGCCACCACAAAGGGCTGCCCAAAGCGAGCCGAGTTCCTGGAAATCCGGAAGAAGGCTTCCACCAGGACTATTCCGAAGAAGAACCGTGTTCCTGTAATCAACGAGGTGAACTTTCCAGCCATCCCGGCTCCCCGTCGTGTGATTCCGTTACTTCCACCGCTACAGCCGCACAAGCGACTGGCAGCGGCAGCGGCATCGGTCCAAGCTCCAACATCGTCGGCACCATCCACCAGCGAATGGCCCCCGCTCCCTCCTCCTGGGTTCCGTCGGCAGTCAGAGAACGAAGCCGTCCCATCGGAAGAATCTGCTCCGCTGTATACTCCGGAACAACTGATGCCGATCTTCGCGCAGCTCGCCACTCGACTGCGCGGCTGCAAAACCCGCTTCGACTAGGTCTTCACTCTTGACATGTTCATCATCGAAAATAGCTGCTAGGGTTCGCCTGGTCAACTGGAACGCTTGCTCGCTCAAGAGCAAAATAATTGAGCTGAAGGATTTCCTTGAGAAGAAGGAAATAGACGTGGCGTTCATCACCGAAACGCACCTAAAACCGGAGGTGAACATCAACATCCCGGACTTCCGCATCGTGCGACTCGACCGGCCGACCAGGGGAGGTGGTGTGGCCATCGCTCTTCACTACAACATCAACTGTCGTCTGCTTCCAAGCTTCCAGCTCTGTGTCATCGAGGCCATCGGTGTCGAAATCACCACTTCGGTCGACACAACCGCGCTCATCGCGGCGTACTGTCCAACGCAAGCCAAAGCCGGCGATGGATCATCGGCTGCCCTTCGGAGGGACATCGTCAAGCTGACGCGGAGGCAAGGCCAGTATATCATTGCCGGCGACTTGAATGCCAAACATCAAGCTTGGGGCAACAGTCGCGGCAATCGAAACGGCACCATCTGGAGCAACGACATGGAGGAAGGCCACTACACGATCCTGAGCCCGGACTGAGCCGAGTGGGTCCGGTGCCCACGCAACGCTCGACCTCTACATAACAAACCTGAGTGACCACGTCTCGCAGCCGGTTGTATACCAGGAGCTCAGTTCGGATCACTATCCGGTGGTGGCGGAACTGGGCTCCTCGGTCAATCGGCACCAGCAGTTACGGCGGAACTACCACCGAGTGAACTGGCAGCGGTTCCAGCAGTGCGTCGATAACACCGTCGACTACGAGGTGCGTCCGGAGACGCCGGAAAGTATCGACCGCCAGCTGTGCGCTATCGAGGAGGCGATCACGGCGGCCCGAGAGCAACACGTACCGACGGACCGGCAGGTAAGCAACTCCTTAAACATCGATACACTCACCAAAGATTTGATTCGATTGCGGAATGTCACTCGCAGGCAGTTTCAGCGTACTGGACAGCCTGAGCTTAAGGCACGCTGCAATCGAATCACAAAAATGATCAAGGCCAGAATGGTGGACCTCAAAAATAACGACTTCTCGAATAAGATCCGCACTCTCCCAGATTATGCTAAGCCGTTCTGGAAAATGACCAAAATTCTAAAATCCAAGCCTCGGCCCATTCCACCTTTGATCCCACTAGACAATAATGGCTCTAAGGATCGCTTGATAACTCCTGGAGAGAAGGTCGCTGAAATAGGTCGTCACTTCGTCAGCTCACACAATCTTGGGCAGAACATCGTCAGTCCACACGAAGCAGCCGTCAACGAGCATGCTAACAACATCCATTTGATTCCCAACGACTTCTCGGAGGAGTTGGAGATCTCAGCTGACGAATTGACGGCCTATATCAAATCGTCGAAGAATATGAAGGCCCCAGGCTTCGACAGCATCCTGAATCTCGAGCTCAAACACATGAGTGCTTTGTTCTTTGAGCATCTCTCGCTGATCTTTAATCAGTGTCTCCGGCTCAGCTACTTCCCATCGTCCTGGAAGTCAGCGAAAGTCATCCCCATCCGGAAGCCTGGGAAGGATCCTTCCTCCCCCAAAAGTTATCGACCCATCAGCCTTCTCTCAGGGTTATCCAAGCTATTCGAAAAAGCTATTCATCATCGGTTACTTGAGTCTGCCGAAAATCTCAACATCTTGCTCGAGGAACAGTTTGGTTTCCGACGCGGTCGGTCAACTGTACACCAACTGACTCGAGTTACCAACGTCCTCAGACGGAACAAGTTTGTCTCAAAAACATCCGCCATGGCCTTACTCGATGTCGAGAAGGCATTTGACAATGTATGGCATGATGTCCTGGTGTACAAACTACAACGCTACAATCTTCCCAGCTACCTGGTGAAAATCATCAACAATTACCTGTCGTCAAGGACATTCCGGGTCTCAATCAGCGGAGCGAGTTCCAATGCGCACAACATCGTCGCAGGCGTCCCCCAGGGTAGTATCCTCGGGCCCCTGCTTTTCAATCTGTTCACCTCCTACATGCCAGAACCTCCAGAAGGCGGCATTCTGTCTCTGTTCGCAGATGACACATCCATCGTCTACAACGGTAGAGTGATCAGAGCGCTAGTGGCAAAACTCCAACGAGGCCTGGATGCCCTGACAGAGTACTCCACCAGCTGGAAGATCTGTATCAACGCGGCGAAGACCCAGGTCATCATTTTCCCCCACTCCAAATCCCCTAAACTTGTTCCGCCTGGGGACTGTAAAATCATCCTCAATGGCACGACTGTGGAATGGGCCAATGAGGCCGGCTACCTTGGCTTGACCCTCGACAGCAAGCTTATTTTCAGGCAACAGGTTGACAAAACGGTGACAAAGTGTAACGTCTTGTTGAAACTACTGTACCCTTTGATCAACCGCCGGTCGTCATTGTCCCTGAAAAATAAGCTTGCTGTTTACAAGCAAATCATCCTCCCTGTGATCGAATATGGCATGCCGGTCTGGGAGAGCTGCGCTAAAACCCACCACCTCAAACTTCAACGTGTTCAAAACAAATTCCTGAGGATGATCCTCAACACCCCTCCCAGGACAAGAACATCCGAGGTTCACCGTCTGGCCGGAATAAAAACCTTACATGAACGCTTTGGTGAGTGTAAAGAAAAGTTTAGGGTCCGTTGCTTGCACTCGGACCAAGAAGCGCTTAGGGCGCTAATTCCACGGAATGCACGGGATAGGTTACATATGAAATTTTTACTGGCTTTGACGAGAATTGAAATTTTCAATAGCTTATCGTTAATAATCTTAAGTTTCAATGAAAAAGGCGAAATGGTGGAGAGTGCCCGAGCCGATTGATATATAAATCTTAAAAATCCATCGAAAGATAAAGGCGCTAGTTACGTTCAAAATCTTCTCTTCCAGCGTAACGCTCTCGATTTCCAAAAATCTAAATGACACCCGGTATAGTAAAGAAAGACGTAAGTCCTACGTCAAAAAGCAGAAAAGTTTCAATAGACATTGTTTGCAATGAGCGGTAATACAAGTGGTGGTTAATTAATTCAATGAAAGTGCCCTCTATTCGTACAAAGCTCATAATATGTATGCATATAAACCTTAATGACATTCACTTTTGGTTTTGTTTATCCTACTACATATTAATAAAAAGGTTTTAGCTCTAATAAGTAATAAAAAAACCCAGATTAATCCACCTAGCAGTGATGATGCCTTTCTCGTGCATTATAAAATATATTGAAAAAATCACATTAGAAAGGTCAAAAAAGCTCTTTGGGGGAATAGATCACATTTTTTCGATCATTTTTAATATTTTTTCCTTGCCACCATTCAAAAAAAATTGTTCTTTGAATTTTCAAGAGGGACATTTGGGGGAAAACAATGTTTTTTCAATAATTCCGAAAAGCAATGATCGGGCCCATTTCCAATAGCAAACAATTCCCCGTCGAATGCAACTTGTTGCGAGTAAATCGGATAATTCAAGACAAAATCTTCAAAACGACTTATCTGCTTTTGTAAACAAAGATTCAAACGACGATTTGACGAATCTGATAGTTCTCCCACGCAAACTAACACCATCAACAGGTATCGGAAACCTTCACCTTCCTATTGGTGGTGTTGGTTTGCGTGGGAGAGCTATCAGATTCGTCAATTCGTCGTTTGAATCTTTGTTTACAAAAGCAGATAAGTCGTTTTGAAAATTTTGTCTTGAATTCTAAGTTCTAAAAAGTGTGCCAACAAAATTTGTACACATACACAAAAAAAAAACAGACGTCACCTCAGTTTGTCGAGCTGAGTCGATCGGTATATGACACTATGGGTCTCCGGGCCTTCTATCAAGTTTTTTTTAGCAATCATATAGCCTTTCGGTACAACTTTGTTGTACGAGAAAGGAAAAAATGCATATGTTACAAATATGCGATCGTGCGGTAGTACAATGATTAGCGATAGTAAATACAATGATTAGCGCAACGGCGCGTTTTGAAAAATACATATGGATTAAAATTCGATATGTTTCCAACTTTCCTGATTCCCACGTAGTGTTTTTTCACCAATGTAATATTAAAGTTCAATAATACTACATAGTTGTATGTCATACATTGATTTTGCATCCCTTTGTGTAATAATTGTACAAGTACATTTGTGAAAATGAAACCAACAATTCACATAAATATAAATGAAAAAAAAAGCCGCATAATATGGAAATAAGGAGGTGTATGAAAACGAACGTTATGTTCAAATCACCCATATGCCCAAACTACACCATCATTCCACCCAAACCAACCAAACCACCCAAACCAAAAAGCAGTTAGCCTTAATGACACGCCTCTTCTCTCCTTCCAAAGCATGAAACAAAATGGCAGCAAACGTAACGAGCGCACGAGAAAGCATGTACGTAGGTATGCGATTTTTATTTCCAACGACGAAACTTTTACAGCTGTGTTGAGGCGAGCGGCTGAAGTCATCGGCTTCGGGTCTCTAGCGCGTGTGTGTTCGTCCATTACACTGTTAGATGACTTTACCCATTAATGGGTACTATGTTATTGTTGATATTATTCCCACCGTGAAAAATTCACCCATTTTCTTTAAAAAGCGCCACTACTCATTAAAATGGGTAGTGGCACTTTTTCAAGAAAATGGGTGAAATTTTCACGGTTGGAATAATATCAACAATAACATAGTACCCATTAATGGGTAAAGTCATCTAACCGTGTAGTTTTCGTGTTCCACATTTGAAGCTTTGGAAAACTTTGCTTGAGAGGTTAGCATCATCAATAAAGCACGAAAGAAGCAACACAAACATTCATGCTGTCAGTTATATACACGGTGCGAAATTTATTCACATAACAATTTTTTTTCGCTGGAATCCAGCAAAATTTTGCTGGATTTCGCCGAGCTGTAAAACCAGCAATCAATCCAGCAAAATTTATTTTGCTGTTCTTCCAGCAAACATGAAAATCATAAAAATGACAGGTACATTACTGTATTTTCAGCAATGTCGGTAACAGTTTGCTGGACGGTCAGTAATACCAGAAACAAAATAATTTGCTGTATTTCCAGCAATTTATTCTCATTAATTGTATGCAATTTATTCCCATTAATACATTATTACAACACCATATGAATTTAAAATTGTAATTAATTAATAAAAATGAAAATAGAAAACTTTCCATGACATATATCAGTCATTGTGATCAAGGAATAAAATGTATTAAATTTGTATTTTTACTTGATTTGCTGCTGATTCATGACATAGGAAAACCGATAATTTTGGTTCACTCATATACATCACTTTTATTTAAAATACTTCCATGCAAATACAAATAAAAAGCACGAAGTCAAACGGTAGTGGATGGCTTAATTATGTTGAAAAAAAGCCGTATAGTCCAGCGTCCGAATCTATTTCAAATGATTAAATTAGAGAAAAGCAGTGGGGATAGAGCGAATATGGCGGCCTCGTCTTTATGCGTATTTTTATTTCTGCAGATGATGATACATGACTTCAGTTTGACAGGTTATCACGATTGCTGAATTTCCAGCAATAACATGACGTTTGCTGTTTTTGCTGGATTTCAGCAAACAAATTTAATGCTGATCAAGAACCAGCAAACCGTTTTGCTGGAACAAGAAATGAAATTTTGGTGTGCACCGCATGCAGAAATGCTACACCCTTAATTTTTTTTACTCAATATTGTGCGGTTACTTGCTAAGTTTTGACGTAGGACTACGTCTGTGTTTTCTATATTGGGGTACACTTTACGATTGCGGAAATCGGGGACCGTCACGAAAATATGATAGACTTTAAACTTTAATATCTAAGCCGTTTCTCGATGGATTTTCAACTTTTTTGTACCATTCGATCAAGGATGAGTCAACGCTTCTTTGTATTCGTATGAAAATACTGATTTTTAACTATTTATTATCGAAAATTGATAAAAAGTTTAGAAATAGGTCAACCAACCAATCACGTACATGCATCACTAGCACAGACATCAAAAATCAATCACTTGCAGGTTTAGATCTAATCCACAGTTTGAACAAGATTTTACGCAGAGCAGACGCATCGAAGCGATCGCAGCGGAACGGATACAGCATCACGGAGGCGCTAATAACATTTTCAAAGAAAATCCATTGCATTGGTGGTGGTGCTCGATGTGTTGATGCAGATCATTCAACCTCAACGAACCAGAATTTCATATAAAGAAAAGGTTGACCATAAAAATAGCACTGTGGCGATCCCGCACCGCCAGTGCCGATGCTGAAAATTTATTACAAAATGTGGTGTCAGTTAGTTGGAAAGAAACATTGGGAAAAGAATATTGGTTCTGCTCAGGACCAACATTTTACGAAAAGAAAGAGTTATTTGCGAAAATGGACTGTTTCGGAAGCATCGGGTTTGGCGTGGTAGTTTGGTTGCTGTTAGTGATTCCATCCATTAAAATTCACTACATCATTTCCCTCCGACGCGCTATCAAATTCGCTATTTACGATTGAGTTTTGTACTTTGAAGAAAGTTTATTTCGGATAGTCGGATCAACCTTCTTTTGTATAAAATCAATAAAGACGCCACCTCAGTGGAAACTTTCTACAGCAACCACCCATCGGTGAACGTCGCTCGGACATACAGATGTCGAAAGATAATGTTTTGTAATATGAAGAAACTTTGTCTTGAGTCAAATTTCTGTTGTCATTCCTCGCAACAATACGCATCTTAGGTAAACAACATCTCATAACCAAATTCAGAATCTTGCGAGAAAGTTTCATTGGATTCTTGGAATTTGTCATTCTCCGAACGGTCCGTTGTCTGTAGAATCCCGATCGAAATGGCTCGCGCGCGCCGAAAGCAGCTTTCTTATATTTGATGAAGTAATTCCATTAGCCCCGCCCCTTCATTAATCGTTAAGAGTGCACATTATATATACACCTATATCAACTCACAAAGGGGCGGGGCTTACGGGCTTAATTTATTAAATACAAGAAAGCTGCTGTTCGGCGCGCGCGAGCCATTTTGATCGGGATTCTACAGAGAGCGGTTCGACATTCGATGCAGTGTAGCGGACACAGTAGCACGGAGAGGGTGGCAGTGTGGCAATGCTGTAAATTTATTTTAACCTTTGGAGGCTTAGCGAAAAATCATCAAGTGGCGGTCGGACAGTTGCAACGCAAGGTGTCGACTAGCGATTGAATGCAGTTAGTTATTGGAATGGGAATTGGGAAAAGAAAATTGGTTCTTCTCAGGACCAACATTTTATGGAAAGAGTTAATTGCGAAAATGGACTGTTTCGGTGGCATCGAATTTGGTGTGGTAGCTTGGGGACTGTTAGTGATTCCATCCATTCAAATTTACTGCATCATCTCCCTCCGACGCGCTATCAAATTCGCTATTTACGATTGAGTTTTGCACTTTGAAGAAAGTTTATTTCGGATCAACCTTCTTTTGTATAAAACTTTGGCTTTTGTATTGAATCAATGAAGACGCCACCTCAGTGGAAACTTTCTACAGCAACCACCCATCGGTGAACGTCGCTCAGACAGACAGATGCCAAGAGATAATGTTTTGTAATATGAAGAAATTTCGTCTTGAGTCAAATTTCTGCTGTTATTCCTCTCAACAATACGCATCTAAGATAAGCTACATCTCATAACCAAATTCAGAATCGAGAAAATTTCATAGGATTCTTAGAATTTGTCATTCTTTGAACGGTTCCCTTTGTCTGCGGAATCTCGATCGAAATGGCTCGCGCGCGCTGAAAAGCAGCTTTCTTATATCTAATGAAGTAATTCCATTAGCCCCGTCTCTTCATTAATCGTTATGAGTGCACATTATATTTACACCCATATCAGATCACAAAGGGGCGGGGCTAACGAGCTTAATTTATTAAATACAAGAAAGCTGCTTTCCGGCGCGCGCGAGCCATTTTGATCGGGATTCCACAGAGAGCGGTTCGACATTCGATGCAGCGGAGCGGGCACAGCAGCACGAAGGAGTGGGTGGCAATGTTGAAAATTTATTTTTAACTTTTGGAGGCTTAGCGAAAAATCATCAAGTGGCGGTCGGACAGTTGCAACGCAAGGTGTCGACAAGCGATTGATGCATCTAGTTACTGGACAGAATGCGCGAAAAGAAAATTGGTTCTTCTCAGGACCAATATTTTATGGAAAGAGTTAATTGCGAAAATCGGGTTTGGCGTGGTAGCTTGGTTGCTGTTAGTGATTCCATCCATTCAAATTTACTGCATCATCTCCCTCCGCGCTATCAAATTCGCTATTTACGATTGAGTTTTGTACTTTGAAGAAAGTTTATTTCGGATAGTCGGATCAACCTTCTTTTGTATAAAATGGTTGCTTTTGTATTAAATCAATGAAGACGCCACCTCAGTGGAAACTTTACACAGCAACCACCTATCGGTGAACGTCGCTCGGACAGACAGATGCTAAGAGATAATGTTTGGTAATATGATGAAATTTTGTCTTGAGTCAAATTTCTGTTGTTACTCTTCGCAACAATACGCATCTTAGATAACCAACAGCTCATAACCAAATTCAGAATCTTGCGAGAAAATTTCATAAGATTCTTAGAATTTGTCATTCTCCGAAAGGTCCGTCGTCTGCTGCGGAATCCCGATCAAAATGGCTCGCACGCATCTTAAAGCAGCTTTCTTATATCTAATGAAGTAATTCCATTAGCCCCGCCCCTTCATTAATCGTTATGAGTGCACATTTTATTTACACCCATATCAGATAGCAGAAATAAGCAGAATCAGAAGTGGCGTGAAACCAAACGCAAATATATTTATATCCAGCGTTTGGTTTTCGCCCGCGATGTAAGCGTTCGTGGCAAAGTAAGGATTGTGATGCCCCGACTGAAAGCCAGTCGAGTGGCTTCAGCGGCCAATGAGTCATGTTAATTCCAGGGTTAGAGACTCAAAGTCCATCCAACTGTGAACAACTATTCGACTTCTTGATTCAGTTGGCCTCCGAGCAGTTTGCTCAATGTTAATAAAACGACACAAATTATTATGGCAAATACCATCAATTTCGAATAGCTACGTAGTCCTACGTCACCTTTGCGTACAACCCGATTGGGCTGCACCTTTGAGTTTTTTTAAACTTTATTAAGTGTTATTTTAATCTCCAGATTATGTTTTCTAAGAAATAATACGTGCCGAGTGATCTGGCATCCTCAGTAGAATTTGTTTCGAGCTCGTATCCTTCTGGTGGCTCATAAAATCCGTTTTTGTTCCAATCTCTGACGTTTTAGATATTGTCGAACAAGCATCGACAAATTTTAAAACGCTTTGAGCAGTGTTCACATGAAAACAAAATGTTTTTAGTCATTTTATGGATCGAGAGACCCGAATTTCAATTGCGACTGCACACAATTCTTTCCGAACCTGCAATTCCTTCGACGCCATTATTCACTACGTACTTGTACCACTCATAAGAAATATATTTTCAGAAAGTACAGACATAGATTCATCAATCTACGAAATATTTCACTCGTTGATGAGCTATTTCAAAAGTTATACGTGTTTAAAGGTGTCCAGATTTTGTCGCGTACAAGCCTTACACACTTAACTCATTTTACCGTATTCGGTAAATCTTACCGAAATCTCAACAGCAGAACAGTTCGGTAATTTATTTTACAGATTTTTTGTAATTTTTTCCATTGCTCAACTGTCAAAATCACCGAAAATCAGTTAAATTATTTACCGAACAGTTCTGCTGTTGAGATTTCGGTAAAATTTTACCGAATTCGGCGATTTTTTTTAAGTGTGTACACTAAAAAAATCGATTTAAGAAATTAAAAGTCGATTTGCAAAAAAACGCCCTTTTCGATTTGGACGAAATTTTGTCTCAAGATAGGTGATTATGTTCCCTACACTCAGAATAAAATGCATATTGTATATATGTGCCCCGCACTTATATTTTGACCAGTGTACTTTGCATTTCCAAAATATGTGCGGCGCTAATAGAAATATTCCCATTTAAAGATCATAAGTTTTATGTGCGAATGTATTGATTTCTTCATTAGGGCCGCATTTATAATTCATGATGAAACTAACTCGCTCCTATCCATTAGGCTTGCACATATTTTCCATAATAAACCATACTAACTATAATTTGACAGTAATAAGGATGAAATAATTGTTTATTCAATGAAAAACTATTTATTATCAAATTTTTGATTACATTTTAACGTATATAATGAGGGGAACATTCCCATAACGATGAAATTACGTCATTGAAGGTTTTGAAACGGTTCCTTTTTTCCTAGGGGAATGAAACCAAGTTTTTCCAAGCCGGAAAATCGCGAACATATCACACAAAAAACACTGCATATTAGATGCGGGACGCGTTTTCCACACCGTTTTTCCAAGATTAT
The DNA here is from genome assembly GCF_024139115.2 of Armigeres subalbatus. Classification (NCBI taxonomy): domain Eukaryota; kingdom Metazoa; phylum Arthropoda; class Insecta; order Diptera; family Culicidae; genus Armigeres; species Armigeres subalbatus. Next base: position 152,347,960 of record NC_085141.1, read on the forward strand.
CTCATCATTGGTTATAGTGAGATGATCGATATAATTGGTCCAGCAAGAACGTAAGCATATTCGTGGGATCCATCCGAATTCTAAAAACAAAGAATTATTGATTCAATATTTTGTAGGATAGATATATTTTACTTCCAACTTACCTCACAACTATTTAAAGTTGATTTTGAAATGTAATCCGTGAGATAAATCGCGTAAATAACTGTTGAGCTGCTTGTTCCGAGGCTTGTTCTTTGCGCTGTTTCTTAAGCTTTGTTGTTGACGAAGGCACTCGGGATTCGTTGACTACCTTCGTAATAAATTTTAAGTGCGGTGAACTATAGTTCAATTTCAATATCCTATGCACTTAAAATTATTTCAAATTAGTAATGCAGTTCAATAAAATCGCACATATTTTTCATAAGGTGCACTTAACACTACAGCCTGGTACCAAAAATAAATTCTATGCGAGTTTCGCACATAGAAATTATCATTCGATTTATTTGAGTGTACCAACCGTCCATACATCGCAAGCTGGGCACTTTGAAGGGAAAAAAATTTTTCTAACAAAAACTTTTTCTTGACGGAATTGATTTTTTCAGTGTCTTTAAGGGGTGGATTTAACAATGTATACATAATATACTCATATTAAGTATTCCTGTACAGTCAGGCAGAGTACAATGTTTTGGTCGTAACTGGTCGCAACTAAAGAAGCTAATAATGGAATATAATATTTTTTTTGAAGATATAAACCCCTTCTTAATATTACTCTTAATTTAAAAACAAACTATATTTAGTGACTAAATTAGACAATGTATCATAAAAATAGATTTGCTTGGGGTTCTATAACGATGGCTTTCATTGGTTTAATTTCAGATGAAAATACACTGAAAATAATTCTGACAAGAAAAAGTTTTTGTTAGAAAAACTTTTTTTCCTTAAGAGTGCCCAGCTTGCGATGTATGGACGGTTGGTAGGGAACATAATCACCTATCTTGAGACAAAATTTCATTTTAATAAAAAAGGGCGTTTTTTCGCAAATCGACTTTAAAATTTTTAAACTGATTTTTTTCAGTGTAGGGCTCAATTTGGATTGTTTCCGATATTTTCACTAGAAAGTTTGACTGATTTTGCGATGGTCACCCATACAACACTTTTTTGTGGGATGCGTCGTTTTTCTATTATATCCATTTGAAAATATTAGCAAAAAAATTTCAGCTCTTTTCAAAGGATAGTCTAGATTAAATTTGGAAAGGGAAGATCCATTAATTACGTAACGCAAAAATTGGGCATTTTCAACCCCCCCTCCCCCCTATGTCACACTTTTTGTATGAAACGACTACAAATTTTGTATGGATCGTCACACTTTGGCCAACCCCCCCTCCCCCCTCAAAGCGTTACGTAATTTGTGGACGCTCCCAAAAACATTTTTGTTTTCATTTCGGATCATCTGGTGATTTTTCATTTCTCATTTTTTATTTCTTACTTCTTACTTTTCACTCCTCACTTCGCACTTCTCACGTCTCACTTTTCACTTCTCACTGCTCACATCGGCCCATAGGGGAAAGAAATGGCAGAAATGTCGCTTAACTTTTAAAAAGAACATATGTCACCTTTTATTCATGAATTAATTTGTGTACTGCAATCAAAAGCTATCATATTGGTCTGTTGATCGCAATATTAAAATTCATTCATGAAAATATGTTTCTTAGGTCATTTTGAAAAAATAAACGAGAATTTTCAGTGTATATATGAAATCTTAAAATAGGTACTTTTTAACTCATTAATGGGTTTCTATGTTTCTTTGTGAAGTTTTTTCTTCCGTGTAAGCTGTGTATTCTATGCTGTCAGTGTGCCGGTTTCGAATAAATTGTGTCTTGGGAGAACATAACCTAGAAAATCGATAGCTTATTTGTTACGAAATAATGATGTCTCATAACTCTTTGAATATTTACTATTTTTTGTGAAGTGCCATCATTATGAAACTCAATAGTGAACAAGAAGAAAACATTCCCCATCGAATGCAACTTGTTGTAGCAAAATCGATTCAGGTTTAGTACTAGAAAAATTGGCTAATGTTTCAATGTGCACACACATACGCACACACACACACACGGACAGACAGACATTTGCTCAGTTTGTCGAGCTGAATCGAATGGTATATAATACTATGGGTCTACAAGCGCTCTATAAAAAGTACGTTTTGGGAGTGAAATGAAAGCCTTTCTGGTACAACTTTGTTGTACGAGAAAGGCAAAAATATTATGGGACTGTAATTAAAATAATAAAATTCATAAACTTCATACCGATTTAATTTAATTTCAGAGGAAAAGTTGAAAAAGGTAGGGTGTGGGAAGTTCTTTTTTGGGTAAATCATTATTGAAAATACCCCAGTATATTTTCCACAGTGAAACCTTTTAAATTTGACAGTTGTATACAAATTTGTTTTGAAATGTTTAAACTTTTAATTTCAGAATGGTATGCAGCTTATAAGATATGGTTATCGCAAAAGTATGCGTACTTTTATTTTGAGCATAAGCAACTCTCTACGAAAAAAACCAATGCAACTTTTTATTTTAACCAATGGTTTTTTTAATTCTACTTATGGTTTTTCTTTCTGTGCACCCGCATAGTAAAAAATCATCATGGTTATGGTTTGAACAGTAGGCTCAACTTTACACATATTGTTAAATTTTATCTAAACACCATTTTATACTCGCACTTCATGCGTTTTCGTTTGTCTACCATATCCGAGCAGCAGAAATGAATCGCCTACTTTGAGCGTGCTTACAGCGGCACACTAGGAGTTAACTTTCTGAAATCAGTATGGCGAAAGGCATCTAAGGTTCGATTTCTCAAACTTAAGCACTTCTATCAAAAAAATATTTGGTAGGCATGGTAGCGGACACCTTCCTACATAATCGGTACCAAATAGTTTTTCATGAAAAGTTTCTTATTTTGAGAAATCCCGCATTAGATGACTTTCGCCATACAAATTTCTGGCGGTTAACTCTTGCTGGCTATTTTGCGCATATACTGCAGCGCCTGGATGTGACAGCGGCGGGTAGAAAATCAGCCACTGCCAATAATTCATTGGCTCAATAGACCAACACGGTTGTTTGCGAAAACCCATTGATGGGTGAAAAAACACCCATTTTCAAATAGCATTACGATCTGTCACAAAATGGGGTAATTTCTCAATCATGCTATGGGTAAATAAATACCCATTTTGAAAATATATTTGTCGTTATAAAATGTATATTTTTTCACCCATTAATGGGTGAAAAAATACTTGTCACTTTCGAATTCATGTGTCTTCAGTTTCTTCCGAAAAAAAAAAAATTAAGGAAACGCTTGTAATCGTAGGTATCCGACTTTCTTATACAATACTAGCAGACCCGACGAACTTCGTATCGCCTAAAATTGATTAATGCTCTGATTAGTTCTCGAGCTATGCAGAAATTTCTGTTTCATTTGTGTGGGAGCCTCCCTTTTCAAAGGAGGGAGGGGTCTCGAACCGTCTTAAGAACCTTCCCCGGTCCCAAAAACCTCTGCATACAAATTTTCACGCTGATCGGCCCAGTAGTTTCGGAGTCTATAAGGTTCAGACAGACAGAAATTCATTTTTATGTATATAGATTTACAAATATTATTAAAATTCCTTATTATACAGATCATCAGCTAGCGGAATTGAAGGAAAATGTATCTCCATTCTACATTCCAGTCTGGACAACCCGCAATGATCGTAATTCAGGAACGTAAAGGAAAAATACAGAAAAAGTAAGTCCTTGTATGAAATGTTCTATTTATATCTTAGTACTATAGAATCAATCCTACCGTACAGGCTAATGATTCTGAACCTAGTCTACCCCCGAGAAAATAAACCCTGTTTGGAATGGAACGGACCATCATCCGGAAACAGCATTTAGGACGTATGGCAGGATGATCAGCTCCTGTTGTGGAGCATCCGAAAAAATATCACTAAGGGCCAATTTCTTCACCTCCGCTTAACTCCTAAGCGGTGCTTACCCATACGCTTAAACCTGGTTTAAGCACTAACAGGAGGTGACGAAATCGGCCCTAAGAAGGATTTGATATACATGTACTTGTCGATACATTTGATAAATAAAATTTAAATTTAACTGATTTTTAATTTACTTGAAAAATATATTATAAATCCGGAAAAATTCGCTTGCGGCGAGACAAATTCGTTTTCAAAAATGGGTATTTATTTACCCATTTTCCGGCAAATTTTTTTTCTTCCAATGGGTAAAATAATACCCATCTATTGACAGAAACCTCTTTTACCCATTAATGAGTAAACAGATTTTACCCATTAAATGGGGAGAGGCACTTCTAGCGAAAATGGGTGTTTTTTCACCCATTAATGGGTTTTTGCAAACAACCGTGAATGCAAACGCTTACTTAACCTCACTTATTTTGACAGTTCACAGAGCATGTTTACAAGGTGTTCGACGAAGGTGAAAACTAAATGATTAATCCAATATAGGGGAACGGTTTGGCACTTCATTCCATTGCTCCTATATCCATACCATCAAAAACAAAGTATTGAAAAGAAATTTGGTTTGTTTCCTATTTTTGTGATTTTTTCACCAATGAACACGCGTGATAGCAAAAAGAAGCGACGAGGTTGGTGCTGTATTTCTTTGTTTTGCGATGAGATGAATATATTGTCTATCCGGAAAAAAGTTAGACCGATTTTTATACCGAAGTTGGATATTTCTCCAGATACAGGCAACTTTCCCAACTTCGGAAATAGTGCGCTAGATTCGTCTAAAGATGCGCTAAACAACGCATCAATTAGTTTGACAGATAAAACTTCGGAAGAAAGTTCGGTTCGGAAGTCCCGACCTCCGAATTCTAAGTTGGTGCTACGCCGACAATATGTTAAGTTAGATGGAAAATGGAACAATTCCCCTATTTTTCCACCAAGGATTTTGAAATGGTCCGGGGTATATGAAAATCGTGAAAACCCGATTTTCGTTGATGCCTGTTTTTACGTGGTATTTATGTATTTACGCCATTCTTATGCAGATTTTGGACTAAAGGCTCAGCTACAATGAAAAGAGAAAATACATGGGTTAACTGTTGAAACGCGGCGATCCACCATTACAGCTGAAGTTTTACGCGTGAATGTTTTCCATGTAAAATGACTACAATTGAAGTTCAATAATACGAGTTGTTTGTCATACATCGATTTTGCGTGCCTTTGTCTAATAAATGTACACGAACATTTTGAAAATTAAGCCAATAATTCTCAAGGCCGACTTAAATATGACGTCAAATACATTAAGGGGCCGTTCAAAAATTACGTCCAAGGTTTAAGGGAGGAGGGGGTCAGAGTATTGTGATAGTTTGTGACAGGGGTAGGGAGGGGGTTCGTCTCATGTGACGTCCATCCACAAGAAAAAATACTGAAAGCATTTTAGGAACAACCTGCATTTTAAAAACATATTCAAACTGTTAGTAAGAGCACCTCCACGGGAGTCCCCATCTGCGTCCTTATCGCTATTTCCGGGCCCCTAATAGGGACCCACTTTTACACCGAAGGTATCTAAACGGAAATGTAAAATAAGAACGTAACTCAAAATTAGCCGTGAGTTTCCAAATTTAGCGCCCCATGCTGGGTTGCTAAATCTCCATACAGGGTTGCTATTTTGTGAAACGTCACTTTGGTATTGATAAAAAATTGCAGAAAATCTGTTTTTCTTTTTCAGAACAATTTCGACTTAAATTAAATAACAAGGGAAATATTCATTTTTTTTTAACTAGTGCCCCAGTTCAACTCCGCGACGAAATAATTACAATAATGGATCAGCTATAATGAGGAGCGATGTGCACCGGCGCCCGCTTGAGTCCGAAATATTCATGGATATCTCGCTAAAGAAAATTCCACTGTTTTTATTTTGTTATTATAGTTATTCCAATGGAAGGTCTTCCAGAAATGCCTCAGAAGGTTCCTTTAGTAATTGTTCAGTATGTTCTTCAAGAAGTTCCTCCAGAAAAACTCCCGCAAGTTTATCTTTTCTGTCGTTCATTTAAAAATGTTTTTTTTTGGAAATTCATCTTGGATCCCTCCGGGAGTTCCCCAGCAATTTGTGTGTTCTTTTAAGAATCTTTAGCAGTTCTCCCAAAATAGTTTTAGGATTTCTTCCTCGAAACTTTTTTTTATTGGAAATGCCCTATAATTTTTTTGTGGTTTCATTTGAGAACTCTCCGGATTTTTTCGGATGTTGCTACAATTTTTTCTCTCCGAGACATCCTTCAGAGAAAAAAAAAAACTGTGGAAGCATTCCTGCTGGATTTTGTCAAGAGATTCTTGTGGCAAAACTTGAGGGAATTTCAGGAGGAATTTCTTCGACTGCAAGTATAACTCCCCGAAAGAATTTTTCAGGCGGAAAGAAGTCCAGAAGGAATAACGGTGAATAAATTTACTACGACGGGTCTCCAGCCAGCCTTGCGATCCAAAGCGTAGAATTGCCCTCCGGAGATGGCGAGTTCTATTCCTGATTCGGTCAAGGATGCTTTCGAGTAGGCTCCTTGGGCATAGTTGTCAGTTGTCACACAAAATACATACGCATGCAATGGCGGGCACAGAAAAGCTTTAAATTAATAACTGATGAAATGCTAATAGAATACTAAGTTCAGCAACTAGCCAAGTTCCAGTTGAAATGTAGAGCCATTGAAGAAGATGATGACTACTTTTAGCAGCGCCCGGTGAGAACTCTATATGTTTACGAAGTCGCTATACCTAAAACAAAAACCACCTGTAAGAAGATGGGGCGCTATCCTAAAATAGCACTCGGGAGGGAGCGCTATAATGAGAATAGCGATGAGGACTCCCGTGGAGGTGCTCTAAAGCAACGTACACACGAGTCAAGCAGTTTGACGAACATTGACTCCACCCCCAAGAAAACGCTTCGGTTGCTGCTTTGTTGGAACGTGTGTGAAGTTGTTCGAACAACCATTTGACAGATGGCGGCTCGGTTGGAAAAAATTAAAACGGTTTGATTTTGGTTTGAGTTGTCGGGGGTGGAGTCAAGGTTCGCCGAACATGTTTGAGCATTTGTAGTGAAGTTGCACAAACCCTTATATATTTTTTGATGGTTGGTGCTCATGTTGTTGCTTCGGTCGTTCGTGTGTGATATTGTTGGTCGAATAAATTGATTGTTCGTGCCGCTGTTGGTAAAACATGATGGATGTTTGAATAAACGGGAGGTGGAGTCAATGTTGGTCAAACTGCTTGACCGTGTGTACGTTCCATAAGGGACATAGCTCATTATGTTATACTCCATTGCACAGTGACGTCACACACGACTTTTGACAGGTACTGGTCCTGTTGTTTACAGACGACTTTATCTTAATTTTGAGATACTTCTATCATTCTTTGGATTTTCTGATCGTTAATTACCTAAGCTTATCGATAATTACCAATATTTGAATGCGGAATGTACGAAATGTCTTCAACATCGTGAAATATGCAGATTTAATTTGGATCAAAAAAATTCTAAGTCCGAAACGTAAACAACAGGACCAGTACCTGTCAAAATAGTGAGGTTAGGTTTGCTGCGCGCAATGACCTATTGTAAAAATAGTGTACGAAAAAGAAAAACTAAAATAATCGCCAAAATAAAAATGACACATGTATGTACAGGGGGAGGGGGGAGTCAATGATATGTGACAGGAGGGGGGAGGGGGTTGAAAATGCTGAAAAACGATGGACGTAATTGTTGAACGATCCCTAATGGGACAAACACAATTAATACGTTTGCGTGCGTTTTGACAGTTTTGCCATGGGAAAACTGTCAAAACGCACGCAAACGTATCCATTGTGTTTGGCCGGTTTGGCCCATAAGACTTTTCAACCGACACCCCCACCTCACCCCCACATAAAAAAATCTTGGGAATAACCAGCGCGCGGGGGAAACATACATTTTCTGTGCAAAACGTAAACAAACGAGCAAAAATTCCATACAAAAATCCAAGATGGCTGAGTTGGGGATATTGACAAGTCGGATAACCTGTACATAAAAATCTTGCAGCAGTTATCGCGTCGTTCATTTCATTTATTTAGTTTACATCTAAACAGATAACACTGAATCAACAATTTGACGTCACAATACACGGTTCGAGGCCGCATCTCTCCATCCTCGGATACGCCCCACGCTCGCCAAGTCGTTTTGCACCTGGTCTGCCCATCTCGCTAGCTGCGCTCCACGCCGTCTCGTACCTGCCGGGTCGGAAACGAACACCATCTTTGCAGGGTTGCTGTCCGGCATTCTTGCAACATGTCCTGCCCATCGTACCCTTCCGGCTTTAGCTACCTTCTAGATACTGGGTTCGCCGTAGAGTTGGGCGAGCTCATGGTTCATTCTTCGCCGCCACACACCATCTTCTTGCACACCGCCAAAGATGGTCCTAAGCACCCGTCTCTCGAATACTCCGAGTGCTTGCAAGTCCTCCTCGAGCATTGTCCATGTTTCATGTCCGTAGAGGACAACCGGTCTTATAAGCGTTTTGTACATGACACATTTGGTGCGGTGGCGAATGCTTTTCGACCACAGTTTTTTCTGGAGCCCGTAGTAGGCCCGACTTCCACAGATGATGCGCCTTCGTATTTCACGACTAACGTTGTTGTCAGCCGTTAGCAAGGATCCGAGGTAGGCGAATTCCTCGACCACCTCGAAGGTATCCCCGTCTATCGTAACACTGCTTCCCAGGCGGGCCCTGTCGCGCTCGGTTCCGCCCACAAGCATGTACTTTGTCTTTGACGCATTCACCACCAGTCCAACTTTTGCTGCTTCACGTTTCAGGCGGGTGTACAGTTCTGCCACCTTTGCAAATGTTCGGCCGACAATGTCCATGTCATCCGCGAAGCAAATAAATTGACTGGATCTGTTGAAAATCGTACCCCGGCTGTTACACTCGGCTCTCCGCATGACACCTTCTAGCGCAATGTTGAACAACAGGCACGAAAGTCCATCACCTTGTCTTAGTCCCCGGCGCGATTCGAACGAACTGGAGTGTTCGCCCGAAATCTTCACACAGTTTTGCACACCATCCACCGTTGCTTTGATCAGTCTGGTAAGCTCCCCAGGGAAGCTGTTCTCGTCCATAATTTTCCATAGCTCTACGCGGTCTATACTGTCGTATGCCGCCTTGAAATCAACGAACAGATGGTGCGTTGAGACCTGGTATTAACGGCATTTTTGAAGGATTTGCCGTACAGTAAAGATCTGGTCCGTTGTCGAGCGGCCGTCAACGAAGCCGGCTTGATAACTTCCTACGAACTCGTTCACTAATGGTGACAGACGACGGAAGATGATCTGGGAAATCACTTTGTAGGCGGCATTAAGGATGGTGATCGCTCGAAAGTTCTCACACTCCAGTTAGTCGCCTTTCTTGTAGATGGGGCATATAACCCCTTCCTTCCACTCCTCCGGTAGCTGTTCGGTTTCCCAGATTCTGACTATCAGTTTGTGCAGGCAAGTGGCCAGCTTTTCCGGGGCCTTTATCGCGTCGTTATCGAGTGCGATTTCTGTTTCCAACGATGAAATTTACAACTGTGTTGGTGTGAATGCTCCGATAAAGTATAATGGCAATATATTATATAATTATATGATTATAATCATCATCGAGTCGGCCAAGATTTTTTTATGTAAGTCAGCTCTCAGCTTAAAAGCGCGTGCGTTGTTCGTCGATTAGTTTTCGTGTTCAACACGTTCCACATTGCAAGCTTTGAGAAGCTTTGCTCGTTGCATTAGCGTTATCGAAATTGCTGTAGCGAGGATCCCAACCCATCTAGCGAACGTAATTTATATTATAGCATGGTAGGTGCTCAATGCTCGTAGTTCCGATTATATGAAAAAAAAAACCCAGATTAATCCACCTAGTGGTTATGGCGCCTTTCTCGCGGAAAAAGGTAAAAAATGTAGCCTTTACGCTTACACCTCGATGATGTACAAGAAAGGCAAAACAGTTACACCGTCTAATGTTATGATAGAAAATTCACACTAGTAGACGACAGATGGCGCTGCCAAAAGTTTCTCGAATTTCCTATGTTCGAATTTTGACTTTCGGACAATTTCATAGTACTATGAAACTCAACCAAGAGCATACTTACGCCTAAATGCGTGCAACACGAGCAACTTTATAGTACGATGAAACTCTTAATGGAAGCAAGCCACGGATAAACTTTAACAATATTCTTAGATGCAAGGCATTTTTCATAACACATTATTGTTCTATGTGATTATGTCTCATCGCTATTTTAATATTATCTATTTTTTGCAATTTGCAATTATTATGAAATTCAATAGTGATCAACAGCGTTTTAGTCCCTGTCGGATGCAACTTGTTGCAAGAAAATCAGTTAAGAGTTTCTATGTGAAAATTTGGCTAATGTTTTTTATGGCATTTTGTGCACACACACGCACACACATACACACACACACGCACACACGGACAGACAGACATTTGTTCAGCTCATCGAGCTGAGTCGAATGGTATATAACACTATGGGTCTCCGGAACTTCTATCAAAAGTTCGAATTTGGAGTGAAATTATAGCCTTTCGGTACAACTTAGTTGTACGAGAAAGGCAAAAATGAAAAACTGCCTAAAACATTTTCCTTGTCAGCTGCGAACGCATTGATCAATCTTGATCAAATTAAATAGCATGAAATAAGAAGAGTGGCTCTGCGAAATGCAACTTGTTGCGATAAAATCAGTTAAGTCTAAGTACATGAAAATCGTGTGAGCTTTTGAGGTTGAAAAAGTGACTAGACACACAAACATACACACACACTTACATACCCACACACAGACATCACCTCGATTCATCAAACTGAGTCGAATGGTATAAGAAACTTTACTATCAGATGTTCCTGTAAAAAGTTCGTTTTCAGAGTGGAATGATAGCCTTTCGGTACAACTTTGTTGTTCGAGAAAGGCAAAAAAAAAATAGTTTGAGTTTTGCATTCTTTGTAACAAATATATTCACATTATATTTCGAGTGGAAAATTAGTAGGAATACAACTAAAAAGCACTCGTTATGATATTTCACGTTTTCGCGCAATGCGTGGCTTTGACGACCCCTCCCCATGGCCACTGCGAGTTAGACCGGGACCATCGTCCCTAACCCCTAATCCCAAGGCGTCAAGTGACCCGTGCCGAGGGGATGCATGGCCAGGGTGGTGAAATAATAAGCTAGGCCTTTAACGGAGCCTGTGGGGTACCTGGGCACCCTCCACAGTAATTGTCCCTTACCACGTCATGCTGGGCTCTGGCGTGGTGGACCTCTTCCCGAGCAACTCGTGGGACCAAAATGGAAAACCAAGTCAATTCTTCAATTAGTGGTAGTAGTGTAGGCGACAACCTCTTCGCAAGAGGTGGGTTGTTCAGGTCTCCGCCTAGGAGGCCAGAGGCAATAGTCGGCAGCTCAGTGCGCAGCGCCAGCGTGGGTCACTCAACCTTCCTCTCGGCTAGAAAAACGTCGGTAGGGGTTATTGACGGCCCATGGCTTGTGGAGGCGATGAGCCGCAAACGCGATGGGCTTTCGGCCTTCGAGGTGGCGACGGAACAGCTGGACGCCATCATCGACTTTGCGTCATCGAAGCATAATATCAGCAAGGACCTCAAGAGGAGCTTGCAGAAACTTCGAAAGTCGATGCTGGACGCCAAGCTGGAGAGGGCCAAGTGTAAACCCGTGAAATCGGTGGAGTCGAGGTCTACCCAGACTGAGGCCCAAGGATTCGCGGACTCGGGCAAGGTCGAATCGACCGAAGGCGTGCCAGCGAAGACGGTGGTGCCAAAGTCTACCCAGACTGAGGCTCAAGTATTTGCGGGTACGTCGGGGGTGACTGCTCCAACGGAGCAGACACAAAAACGGGGGAGACAGTCTCCAGGGGATGAGCTCTCTGGGGGCCGCTCCAAAACGCGAAGGGTTACTACCCCGAACAAGGGTAGTAGGGCTGGGAAGCTGAACCCCGGTCAGGTACCTCCAAAACCGGGGGAGGAAGGACCTGGAAAGGTCCGTCCACTCAGGCAAGACGGTGGTAAGGGGTTACGGCAGGCTGAAAGTTCTCAGCCGCACCAGACCAGGGAAATAGAGGGGGATGACGCCTCCTGGACCCTGGTCAAGAACAAGAGGAAACCGAAGACGTTAAGGGCCGAAAAGAAGGCCCAGGCGAATGAGGGTAGCAAGAAGTCTAGGGTAGGCGCCAATCGCTCCAGGGGCGATGCCCTAGTCATCACGGCGGACGAGGCTAAGTACTCGGATGTTTTGAAGGCGATGAGGAGTGACGTCAAGCTCGGTGAACTCGGCGCCGACGTACGTCGAATAAGACGTACCCGGATGGGCGAGATGATACTCGAGCTGAAGCGGGGCGTCTCGCAAAAGGCGCCGCCTACAAGAAGTTGGCGGAGGAGGTCCTAGGCGAGACGGTCAAGGTGAGGGCACTCACGACGGAGGTGAATCTAAGGGTTAAAGACCTGGACGAGATCACTGAAGTCGAAGAGCTCGTCACGGCACTGCGGCGACAGTGTGAAGTGGAGACGCCCACCGCAGCCGTTAGGCTACGGAAAGGTCCGGCAGGGACGCAGGTAGCATTGGTTCGGCTATCTGCAGCGGACGCCTCCAAGGTAGTCAAGTTAGGGAGCGTCAAGGTGGGATGGTCGGTCCTGTGCGCATATACGAGCAACCCGAAGTTTGCTTCAAGTGCCTGGAACCAGGGCACAAGCAATGGGACTGCAAAGGCCCTGACAGAAGCAATCTCTGCCGACGCTGCGGATTGGAGGGACATAAGGCACAATGCTGCACGAACCCTCCCAATTGTTTGATTTCTTCCAGCAAAGCTGTGAACAGCAAGCACCCCATAGGGGGTTCGATGTGCCCGGCGTTTAAGCGTGCTGCAAAATCAAAATGCAGGTAACGCAGCTGGCTTGCTCGGCCTCGCCCGAGTGTTTGGTGTGCGTGGGTTTAGAGGAAACGGCGGAACACGTGTTGTTCGTGTGCTCACGTTTTCGCGCAATGCGTGACCACATGCTTGCCACATGTGGTCTGGACACTACCTCGGACAACCTAGTTCGGAGGATGTGTAAAGATGAAGTTGGCTGGAACGCCGTTTTATCGGCTATCGCCCAAATCGTCTCGGAGCTACACAGAAGGTGGTGCGTGGACTCAAGGATGGCTAGTTCAGGCGCAAATAAGAGGTGGTCCAAGGGATCGGAGTCGGCTTCATGGGTCATACCGGTGGTCATGCTCTGTGGTCGAACTCGATCCTTTTATCGAACAAGTGGCCGCGCGAAGAACAACATGGTATCGTCGCTTTCGCGGCGTCGGTCAACCGGGCGGGTTCCGAGCCCGAGGACGGAAAGGGGTCCTCGTCAAGGCTGGGGCAGGCGTAGGCCTCGCGTCGGCAAGTCCCTCTGTGTGCTGGCGAATAGGCCCTATCGCAGAAAGGTCAATTTGGGGTGCACGCGGCATCATCATTCTTGATACCAGTCGTGCAGAGGGAAGCAGGTGCGAAGTCGACCCTTCCCACCTTCCGAGGACATAGGGCGTGGTAAGGCCACCTGGAAAGCCGGCAACGCGCTGGCACGATACCATGGTGTTCTTCTAAAAAGCGAGTTACGATGTTCGGTGCTGCAAGGACACGCAGCTAACCTCGAGGGTGCGTTGTGCACTGGCCCCCCTTTGAAGCATTACTTTCTGGTTGTACCGAAGGGACTATGGGCTTGGCGGCAATGGAAACGGTTTAGCGGGTCGGGGATGTAGTCCTGCCTCCCTCGGTGATCCCTAACCCCGCATTTCCTGGTCAACCCAGGATGTCTGTTGAGCAAATTCCCCCTCCATTGTTTAGGAAGAAAAAAAAACACACACATACATACCCACACACAGACATCACCTCGATTCATCAAACTGAGTCGAATGGTATAATAAACTTTACTATCAGATGTTCCTGTAAAAAGTTCGTTTTCAGAGTGGAATGATAGCCTTTCGATACAACTTTGTTGTTCGAGAAAGGCAAAAAAAAAATAGTTTGAGTTTTGCATTCTTTGTAACAAATATATTCACATTATATTTCGAGTGGATAATTAGTAGGAATACAACTAAAAAGCACTCGTTATGATATTTCACAGCTTAAGAATCGGATTCAGCAGCAGATTGGAGCAGGAACGTATTGTACCAATCGTAAAGTCATGTAGAGCCTCGCGCATTTGTGCGCCTTCGTGCAGCATGGTAAGAGAAATTCGAAGAGCGGGAAATGTTTGACAGCCGAGTAACTGCAAAATAATTTTGCTTATGGGATTGATTTCAAAATATCCTGCTACCGCTACCCGCAGCACCCAGGTTCAGTGTACTATATTTGATTTTATATACACACTTAATTTTATTCATCGGGCTCGGTTATCAGATTACCGATTTCTCAACAGCTGAGCTCTTGGTACACACTTAATTCTATTCACCGGGCTCGGTAAATAGATTACCGATTTCTCAACAGCTGAGCTCTCGGTAGTGACCTCGGTAACTGAATTCAATTACCGAGCTCTCGGTTCAACATTTATGGTAGCGAACTGTCAAAAAATACCAAGCAGTCGGTAAAAAAATACTGATGAATCTGTAAAAAAAATACCGATTTCAGTAATTTATAGTGCTGACTAAAAGGTAGTTTAATTTCAATTTTTCTTATTGATAATGAAAAAAAAAGCAATCTGAGGTTTTCATATTTATTACAGTTTTTAGTCAGAAAACATTGTACAAAATATGTTTGTTGCTGTCTCATTGCTGTACTAGCACTAGCGCAATTATCGCCCGAGAAGCTATCACAAAGATGACCGCACGGAACTTCGTTCGTTTTATTATATCTAGAAAATAAGAACGTTTTTTATCGAGAAAATCCTATCGGAAACAGTTATTTTATTGAGTTTACATACCTGATGTCTTAATTGTTATAGGTCGAGTTCCATAAAATCGGTACAACACATATTGGAGATAGCAGTAGCGACTGTGCCTGTTAGCCGACTGTTTGTCCTGGAAATCTATCATATAAATCTTTAGCAAACTAGCGCAAAAAATACATGATGGTGAACGTGTTTGAACGTTACCTACCTGAATATCCAATAAAGCAAAATTTCCACCGGTAGCATTAATCTCGACTGAAACAAACTCGTTCTGACTCGCAAATAAATATGGCGTCGGTACCTGGTCGAGAACTGATAACTCGGTATTTACACCTGGTAAGGGTGAAATCAGGAGTGATTCAGTTTGATTCTAAATTTTCGACCACTATTCTAGTTTGCATCTGGAGCAAAATAGAACAAACTCGCTGGTTTCCCCAGCAGTGTTCTATTCATGTTTTTCAAATTTTCAATTAATTCAAATCATTATGTTACTGCCAAGAAAGGCGCCGGAATTGCAAAGTGGATTGATCCGTAGATAAAATGATGCATCCATACACCAAAACAATTGAAAAATATTTAAATCTCGTGGTTCAATCGTGGTTCAAATCTGCAGAAAATAGAACGGAGCGTTATACCAGTTTTATTTTTTTGACAGTTGACTGGTATAAAAACTGAATCTAGAACAGCTGCTGGGAAATTCAATGTTTCAGATTCATATTCAAACTGACAGCCCCGAACGATTTGAATCACTGCTGATTTTACTCTAAGTTCAGTAAAGTGAATTAATTTTTACTGAGTGATCGGTTAATGTTTTGACAAGTGCAGGACATTTAGTTAGAACAGAGTTGATCGGTAATTCAATCTACCGAAACTCTGTATTTTATTTTTTACAACTGAAACATCGGTGAAAATTATTACAGAGATCAGTGAAATCTTTGAAATCAACAGAGCTCTCGGCTAAATTTTTCTTTTACCGAATAAAATCAGTAAAAAATAGTACCGAGCTGAAATTCTCGATTTAAGTTTGTACCCACCTCAGTAAAATAGTTCAAATAATAACCGAGGTCTCGGTTCTGAGCGCCCGACGATGAAATGTCAATTATTACTGAACACTCGGTTAAACACTACCGAGTGTTCCACAAAAAATAGTGCGGATTTCGGTAATAAAAAATACCGAATAAATTGTATTTGGTATTCCTGTTCTTTTGTTTCGCTAGCGCTTCGTCGAAAATGATTAGCGAATTTCCAACAAGTGCGGATTCTGACAAAAAACAACTTCGCTTTCATCCCATTCCGCTAAACCACCATACATAATTCTGTCCAATGAGCTATCGCGAAGAGAAATGGCGTGGGAACGCTGACTGCATTTGTCTGGAATTCGAGAATATTAAATATAAAACTGTAAATTAGCAAAAAAAAATGTTTGAACTTACATGAACCATGATTAAATCTATATCTTTATATCTATACGTAATGCGCCTTTTAAAAAAATTAAAACGAAATAGAACAATTGTTAAATCTCTTCTTCAAAACTTCCTCGAATATTTGCAAGTTTTACTTTACAAATATGGCGTCAGAGAGGCACGTGATCTCTACTGAGAGCTCAGTAATTACTCCACCGGGTAACTCGAAAGTTATCTCAGAACAGAGTTGTTCGATTATTTATAATACCGAAAATCAGTATTTTATCCTGAATTACTGAAAGATCAGTAAAAATCATTACAGAAACCAGTAAATTTATTTCAAATAACCAAACTCTCGGTTCAAATTTCCTTTTAGCGAATTAAATCAGTAAATAATATTACCGAGCTGGAAATCTGAATTTAAGTGTGTAGTTTTCGTCGAGCGGTCAATCCCAAATTTTTTGACGTAGAACTACGTCTGTCATTTCTATATTGGGGTACACTTTACGATTGCAAAAAACTGAAAAACGTCACGAAAATATGATAGACTTTGATCGTTAATAGCTTAGCCGTTTCTCGATGGATTTTCAATTTTCTTGGACCGTTCGATCAAGGAAGAGTCAACGCTTCATACCCAATGTACACTGAAGTCGTCTTTTACGCGGTTATGTTTACAGGAATTGTTTTTTATGCGATTTTTTTCACTCGAATTTTTGGACGCGGTTCATCCAGACATATTTTGGAATTTACGCGGCTTTTTACGTTGTTTTCATCTACGCGGCCCATACCCCCTGTATGAAAACCCACTTTAGTGTGTTACAATACCAATGTATGATAATATTTTCAATTAAAACTTGCTAACAGCTTAGCACTCGGTTTCGGTGATTCAGTCAATCTCGTAAGTGCATCGCAAGCTTCTTCTTCCATAACACTACTTTCCAACTGGAACTTTGCCTGCTTTGCAACTTAGTAATCTATTGGCATTTCTTTAGTTATTAATTAAAAGCTTTTTATGTCCACCATTGCAGGGCTTTTAGCTGGTGCAGTTGGTTTCTGCTAACTTAAACGTGCCTTTTCTCTCGAAAGCTTGGGGCGTTTGACGGCAGCTTCTTGCTTACGTCTATTGATGCCAGTAGAGTGGCTCAAAATCTTCTTCGCTGCTGCAATGATTGCGTTCTGGTAAACTTTCTTCGGTTCGTTTTTTACTGATTCGTAGGTGTCTGCCAGAGAAAACGCTAGGTCCGACGCTACTCACGTGAAGCAATAATAATTATTATCAATAAACTGCCAAACTTCTTTGTCGCGTATACTCTGACTTCCTCCATATGATGACCACCAAACGCCGTTGACAGCCTAGCTTTCGCAATGGGTTTTTCTGTAATGAGCTACCAGGGGTTTAGACTGACTTAGACGATCCCCACCGATGTGTATCCAAATGAGTGTCTAGTATAGGAACGAAATGCGTTCATATTTTATTTATGCACTTGTTCTCGCACCGGTTGTTTCTATCAAGGTTGTTGAAGTGCAATCATGCTTCGCACCGGTGGTGAATATCCGGTTGCTATTGAGGCAAACACGGAAATAAATAAAATCAGGAAAAAATTATTATTTATTTTCAAATCTTTCAGAACGCGCTCCAACTTTTGTAATATAAGTATGTGCGTAATGCATTTTGTGATTATCAGATTAGCTAGACACACATCTGCTAGGTGGCGCTAGCTTATATGCAATAATTTAGTGAGGTGGATGATGGAGACTAGTTTAGTTTGGAATTCATACGCACAGTGGCGCTAGTGTATGAGAAATAACCTGTTAGGTTAAATATTTCTAAATCCGTTAGAGTTAGAAAGTGGCCATCTTCTACAAAGTTATCCGAATTATCTTTTAGGTTGGTTATTATGTAAGATTTAAAAGGGTAGTCAAAACCAGTAGTTTAGTTTGAAACCGCAATACTCGTTGGCGCTCGAGTTGAGTCGAATCGAGTCAAGTACGAGACACTTACTGTAGAAGTCGAAATAAGTATCTGTCAAAGGTACAACCAAGTGGTGGAATTAAATGGAATTTTACGAACTCGTCTTATGTCAAGTAACTTTGTAGAACACGGCAATATTCTGAAAATTCCAGATTTTGAGATATTTAACCTATCAGTTTATTTATTATACACTAGCGCCGCCAAGCGATTGTGTTTAAAACTAAACTTGCTTGCATCATGACGGTTTTCACCGCCCGAACAACTTTGTGGAATATGGCAATATTCTAATAATTTCAGTTTTCGAAATATCTAACCTAGCAGGTTATTTCTTATACATTATACATTATACACATACATTATACACTTATACATTATACACATTATACATTATACACCCGAACAACTTTGTAGAAGGCGGCAATATTCTAAAAATTACATATTTTGAGATACCTGACCTATCAGGTTATTTCCAATACACTAGCGCCGCCAAGCGGTTGTATTATTAACTAAACTTGCTTTCGTCATGATGGTTTTAATCGTCCGAACAACTTTGTAGAATACGGCAATATTCTTAAGATTTCAACTATCGAAATATCTATCCTTTAAGATTATTTCCAAATCACTAGCGCCGCCAAGCGGTTGTATTTCAAATTAAACTTGTTTTCGTCATGATGGTTTTGGCCACCCGACCAACTTTGCAGAAGACGCCAATATTCTAAAAAATCCAGATTTCGAGATATCTAACCTATCAGATTATTTCATATGCACTAGCGCCGCCAAGCAGTTGAAATTCAAACTAAACTGACCTCCATCACAATGGTTTTGATGATGAATAACCGAACAATATTTCAGAAATCGGCACATTTTTTATTTATGCGTTACTCTATATTTCCGTGTGATGGTTTGGCAACGGTTGGAGCGGGTCGCCAAATTTGCCAACTCGCTATTCACCGAAGGTTGCGTTTACATTTCCCAAACCCGTTTACCAACGACCGGTGCGAGTTCGCGTCATGATAGAGGTTGCTATTTTGGCTTTATTTACGCACTGGTGGGGATCGTCTTAGTGATGGGTGCTTAGTCTCTGTTCCAGTTTGCGTTGTACACTATCAGCCAGGGTTGCGCTTTTCAAATTTTGAAATCGATTATCATTTAAATGTGAACCTAACTAATATCAATTTAATGTCAATAAAGTTAAAAAAATGTTAAAAAGAAATAAACAATTACAATTACAATTACAATAATGAAGTTCAATCGGATGTTTGGCATTGTGTTTTGGTGTTAAGTTCAAAAGTAGCATTTACCAATGCTTCGAAACGAGATACAATTATCGAACGATTCTTACTCTCTAGCGAGTTTTTATCAATTGATAATTTGGATATGTGAACGCTTGAGAGTGTTGTTCATCCTCGATAATTTGAAAATTTTATTTTTATCTTCTTTTTCAAATCAATCTCAGGAGCATAAGATAAACGCTTGCTTTAGTCCAATCGCACAGAATAGTCGAAAACCTGTACATTACATACAGCTACGTAGTTCAACGTCACCTTTGCGTACAACCCGATTGGGCTGCAACTTTGAGTTTTAATTAATTTGACAATAGAGGTTTATTATTGTCTATCCGGAATAAATTTATACCGCTTTTTATACCGAAGTTGGATTTTTCTCCAGATACAGGCAACTTTTCCAACTTCGGAAGTAGTGCGCTGGATTTGCCTAAAGATGCGCTAAACAACGCATCAATTAGTTTGACAAATAAAACTTCGGAAGAAAGTTCGGTTCGGAAGTCCCGACTTCCGAATTCTAACTTGGTGCTACGCCGACAATACCTCTATTAATTTGACAGATTTTGAATCATAGCCAAACTCAAACCGCATAAAAACCGCATAAAAAGCGTAAATCGCGACGCTTGTTTTGTGAGGACTTTTAATTTATTGTAACCGGTGTTTAGGCTATACATAAAAGATAATATCTAAAATATCTTTTCTATACATACACTCACCTCTATCATCCACTTTTAGATAGAACTGATCGGCGCTGAAGTGCTTGCTACAAACTTTAGAGGATTCTAGCAAAATTTTCCTGTCCAGCAACTTTAGCTGCTTCAACCATGCATATGATGATCTAGGGCACTTGGGAAATGGATGGAGCAGTATGCCACTACCCTCAGCTGGTTGGTTGTCACAGGCACTGCATGGGGAACTCATTGCTGGCATATCATAAAAAACCCAGATTAATCCACCTAGCGGTGATGGTGCCTTTCTCGTTCGTTCAAAAGGTTTGGAAAAATCTCAAATAACACCAATATGTGGATTGGTCTTATTTTTCATATTTGTTTATATGCATAAAAAAAATTATCGCCAAACGCAATTTGTTGCAAACAAATCGGTTGAGCATAAGAGCAAAAAATGGCATTTTATTTTGTAGTTTTAAAATTTGTATTTTCGCCATAACTTTTGACCCAATTGTACGATCCGGCCAACTTTCTATAGGAAACAATGCGACAAGAATCTGCATCGAATGCAATCTGTTGCGAGCGACCTGAGAAGCACACATATTGCACATCAATCACAGTAACTTACATATGTCCGGAATCAGTCACAATATGGTTACTGCAACCAGAATTGTTGAACTTGTGTTGCTTGGGGAATAGATGAAGTCTAAGTGCTAAAAAAGTGAGCTAGACTTTTTTAAACTCTTTTTCGCAATAAATAGTAATTTAACCATAACATCTAAGCCCATAGTCCGATCTGGCCAATTTTCAATAAGAAAATATGAGACATTCTGCGTCGAATGCAATTTAATGCGAGCAAATCGGTTGAGGAAAAGTGCCTGAAAAATGAGTGAGTTTTTTTTAGCGATTTTTTCGTATAAATTTATATTTTGGCCATAACTTTCGATCCCATAGTCCGATCTGGCCAATTCCAAATAGGAAACAATGGGACAGGATTCTGCGTCGAATGCAACTTGTTGCGAGCAAATCGGTTGAAGATAAGTGCCCGAAAAATGAGTGACATTTTTTACGCGATTTTTTCGTATGAATTTGTATTTTGGCCATAACTTTCGATCCCATAGTCCGATCTGACCAATTTCAAACAGGAAATAATGGGACAGGATTCTGCTTCGAATGCAACTTGTTGCGAGCAAATCGGTTAAGGATAAGTTCCCGAAAAATGAGTAACATTTTTTACGGGTTTTTTCGTATGAATTTGTATTTTGGCCATAACTTTCGATCCCATAGTCCGATCTGGCCAATTTCAAATAGGAAACAATGGGACAGGATTCTGCGTCAAATGCAACTTGTTGCAAGTAAATCGGTTAAGGATAAGTGCCCGAAAAATGAGTGACATTTTTTGAGTAGTTTTGCGCACACACACACACACACACACACACACACACAGACATCACCTCAATTCGTCGAACTGAGTCGATTGGTATATAACACTATGGGTCTCCGGGCCTTCTATAAAAAGTTTGTTTTTGGAGCGATCATATAGCCTTTACCGTATACTTAGTATACGAGAAAGGCAAAAATTGATATAATTTTCGCTCCCATAGTTCGATTTGGCCAATTTTCAATAGGAAACAATGGGACAGGATTCTACGTCGAATGCAACTTGTTGCGAGCAAATCGGTTGAGGATAAGTGCCCGAAAAATGAGTGACATTTTTACGCGATTTTCTTGTATGAATTTGTATTTTAGCCATAACTTTCGATTCCATAGTCCGATCTGGCCAATTCCAAATAGGAAACAATGGAACAGGATTTTGCGTCGAATGCAACTTGTTGCGAGCAAATCGGTTAAAGATAAGTGCCCGAAAAATGAGTGACATTTTTACGCGATTTTTTCGTATGAATTTGTATTTTGGCCATAACTTTCGATCCCATAGTCCGATCTGGCCAATTTCAAATAGGAAACAATGAGACAGGATTCTGCGTCGAATGCAATTTGTTGCGAGCAAATCGGTTAAGAATAAGTGCCCGAAAAATGAGTGACATTTTTTGAGTAGTTTTGCGCACACACACACACACACATACACACACACACACACACACACACACAGACATCACCTCAATTCGTCGAACTGAGTCGATTGGTATATAACACTATGGGTCTCCGGGCCTTCTATAAAAAGTTTGTTTTTGGAGCGATCATATAGCCTTTACCGTATACTTAGTATACGAGAAAGGCAAAAATAACAATAATTAATAATTAATGCTTTTAACTTAACAAGTACAACTCAACGCAACAATACTACTTATATTACATTAAAATAAACACTATACCGTACATTTTTCGTAGCACTGCACTTCCAAACAATAGAAAATTCAACACCACGACTGAAGGTCTGTCAGGAGCGAATTAAACTTAAAAGTAGTGCTGTCACTGCTGTCCAATCAATGAGAGCTTGAAGTAGCTCGAAGTTTCTCCCTGTCCTGCTCATGCCCATTTGTTGACGAAGGAACGAAAGAAAAGGAGATGCTTCCGTGCAGTGCCCTACCAATGAAAATAGATACTAAGGTATGGAAATCCATATTTTGTGTGCGTGCTTTTTGTGTATGGTGAAAAAGCTCTCTCTACTACATTCGAACGAGCTCCCATACACGGACATTTGGAAGTACCCATTAAACGGGTATCGAGTACCCATTTTTTCAAAAGGTTCTGGAATGTCAAAAAATGGGCATTTTTCTGATGACATAAAATGTATATTTTTATCCCATTATGAAATAGCTCTTCTCACACAAAATAATGGGTAAATTCGGCCCATGTTGTTAATTGTTCACCACCGCCATATTTTTTCTTCAATCGAAGTGTGTGCTTGAAAATTAACAAGTAAGCCCAAAAGTAATATTTTATTAGAGATCCGCTATTCGTATTTCCAATGTGAGATGCTTCGGAAGATAATAATAGTGATCAGCAAGATAACGGAAGACCTCGCGAGCTGAGCCAAATAGTAAGTTTTTCTTCATTTGTTCATCACTTTTCCTTTGTAACACAGAGCATTTTTTAGACAATTCAACATTCCTACAATTCCCAAGTAGCTTGCACCCAAGTTAGCATCTCTCGGTACACAAAGGATTTCAAGTATTTCCGGGTGTTCATTTTACAAGGATAAGCTGGCCGTATGCGGACAGGAAAAATCAAATCAATCTCCCAAGGCAGCGCAAAAGCTATATATGTTCAATTAGCTTAAATCCCACAACAATGTTTAAACGTTGCGTTACAATAAATATAATAAACTCATTGGTTAAAATTCAATATTTAGAATTTTCTATTCCAAACAACCCTTCTTGAAAGAACATGAAATCCGCATTACATAACCTCAATTTATCGAAAATAAAAATGGGGCTTATTTACTCATTTTAACAATGAAAGCCAGGTGTGAAAAGTACCCATTATTTGAAGTTTTGGTAGTGTACTCATTAATGAGTAAATCGCGTTTACCCATTAAATCTAGAGTGCTTTGAGAATAGGTCGTATGTGCAAAAGAGAGTCTCTCTTTGCCTCCTTTCTCTTTCGATTATTACAGATCTATAATAAAGTTTACTTCAGATTTCTTGGAAGATATCTAAAGATTATAGCTTTGTCTAGCGTCCTGAAGTGAAAATTTGGCAAAATATGCTAAATTAGCTTATGTACAAGCGAAAGAGAGCGTGAACCAAGAGAGCCTCTCTTTTGCACATACGACCTATTCTCAAAGCAATCTAGAAATGAGTTGTGCCGCTTTTCTTCGAAATGGGTACGAAAATCACAGAAAAAACAAATATTGTGGAACCAAATATTTCGTACTTTCCATTTGAAAAGCGTATATTTTTTGTTAAAATAAAAGTAACATTGTTTACATTAACTGTGGTAACTTTAATTTAAAAGTGCCTTTCGTTTTTCTTGAGTGTAGATTTAAAAGTTCCCCCTTTTACCATAAAAAATATTGAACTGTCAATATCAAGTCTGTCGAATGGACTCGATGACAGCGAACAAGGTTATCGCAGTTTGTCATTGTTTTGTTTTTATGATCATTCGATTCCACGGATTCCACGCACGATTTAAGAAAATTTAAATTTTGAGTTGCGATAGCAGCAGCAGATAGCTGCAAGAGTGAACATTCTGTTGGCCTCCTCGAGGTAAAGGTGAGTACTCTGTAATCACGACCGAATTACCTTCGGCAGACCAATAATTGATTTGCTTGTTTCAGAATCACGCCATGACCGTTTCCGCAAAATGTTTGGTGCAAAGGTAGCACTGGCGCACTTTCATCACCATGTTGTGGTCACACCTTGAATTAAATCGGTGAGAAAATTTTATGAATGTGCATTTATTACGTTATTCTAAAGTAGTTCTACGCTTACAGGCTGTTGCTGAAATATCATGTTTTTCGCTCAGAGGCATCCGCATTCCAGCATCAGGAAGAATCGCAGTACTGACTTCAGCGCAGAGAAAACGGCAAACAGGTGTTTGGATGCTCACAACGGCAATAGTTTTTGTTTTAAAAGTCAATAGTTCTCATTCTAAAATGCATGTCTCCATCTTTTTGAATAATATAAATAAAATTTTCATTTAAAAAGTTGCAAATAAGTCAAAAGGAACATGATTTTATGTCTTGATTCATTTTTGACTTGCGGTCTTTTAAAAGTTCATGATTGGATTAACCCTTCAGTTTTATCTAAAACAAACACTTTTTCTTTCACAGTGTAACCATTTGGATCTGACAGTTTTACAGTTTTGTTTAAAAAGTTGAAACTTTTAATTTCAGAGTGGCATGTCACTTTTGAACCATCGTTGACGCAAAAGTTGTTGTACTTTTATTTTAATCATACGCAACTCTCTACGAAAAAGAACCAACGCAACTTTTTATTTTAACCAATGGTTTTTTTGATTCTATCAATGATTTTTCTTTCTGTGTACCCATTAATGGGTACTTGATTGCTTCCGTGTAAGAAGCCGTGCAAATATATACGTCACCATTTGCTGTTGACGTTTTCCATCATCCACTAATACGCTTGCATTTGGTCTTCTTCCTCACCTTCTATCTATTCATTGGTGCCCTACACGCTTAGTTAGGATAATCTAAAAGTCGGTAAAAAATACCGATAATCGAACTAAAGTGCACATACCTAAAATGTAGGTAATCATCGATTACCTAAAGTTAGGTAGTGGTGGTTATCAAGAATTATCGTTAAAAATTACCGATTTCGGTCGTTTATTTTTACTTAAAAATAGGTTTTTGATGTTTGTTTTGGTTACGCAAAAACGTTGAAAATTACCGATTATTCGGTTATTATTTAGTGTTTTGTTAAAAGAAAAACAAAATTCTTCAATAAATTAATTTATTTTTATTTTTATTAAGATGAATATAGAAACCGGCTAAATTTCCGGCGGATTATGGTCCCTGTTGAACGGCATTGCAAATGCTGGGTCTTTAGCCTCTTACCTACCTCCCCGTGGTGATGGCCGGGATACGAGCAACCTTTGGGAAGATCAGGTAACTAACCCCGGTGGGAACTACGGTCGTATGCTGACAGGGAGGGGAGGAGGGGAGGATTTGCTCCTCTCCGAAGGTGTTAACCCGATCGAGCGTCTTGGAAGCGTTAGGAAAATCAGGTAACTAACCGTGGTGGAAACTGTGGTTGTATGCTTTCAGGGAGGGGCGTTTACTCCTCTCTGGAGGTGTTAACCGTATCGAGCGTCTGTTCGTCATATTAGGAGCGTCTGTGCACCACGTTAAGGGCGGCTGATCCGAGGCTTATCATCGTCCAAATGCCAGCGAGCAAACCCGTGACCAACATTCCCTACGAACAGCGTTTACTCCAAAGCAGACCTTATTGAAAATGACAGTTCGAGTCCTGATCCATCCTGGAATTTATCGGAAATGTGAACAATTTTCCGGAATTCTGAAAATAAACAAAATTTTATATATTGTTCCCGGAAGTTGTCCCTTATCAATCAACGACTTACCATCAGTTTTAAATTGTTGATTATTTCGTTATTGTCCGAAGGATTCCGCGGCAGGAATGGCAGGAAGAGCCGGCAGAAACACTTGTTTTTACAAAGTCAAGGAAAATCTAATTTTAGGTAAAAAATAACGTCATCGTCTTAAAACGTCAAATACTTAAAAGTAGGTAAAAAGAAACGAGAATAACCGCTAATTTTTACCGATATTTCTAGTAAACATCCATTACCTAATTTTAGGTAAAATAAAAACCTAATTTTAGGTAATCTTATCTAAGCGTGTACACGCTTACTCCAGTTCACCTAAATATGGGTGAACAATACCTATAATCGCCAAAAAGTGCACATACGTATTTTTGGGTAAATCGTCATTTACCTACACGGATAACTTCGTAAACTCATTTATGAGTAAAAATATAACCATTTTTGGATCTTGTATTGAGCTGTCAGAAAATGGGGAAATTTTGACAACTTGAAATGGGTGAAAAAATACCCATTTTGAGAAAGTTGACCAACTTCAAAAACGTTTAATTTGAAACCCATAAATGGGTGGAAAAAATGTTGTGAGATTTTGTTCGCAAATTTAGCTGCCAGTTGCGTGCTGCGGCGTTGCTGAAATTTATTGAATTATTGTGATCTGTTTTACGCGGAAATAATAGAAACACTTGAACGTAAGTAACTGAAATCAATTCTAATTGAATGTAAATAACCTACAGTTTATTTCATTAATCAATAGGATCGGAACCGATGAAAGCGCCTCTTCAACAAGACCACGATGAGGGTTATTTCTATGGACTGCAAAATAATCATTGTTTAAAGACTTTGTAATGTTGAACGCGTAAAAATGTATATTTGAAAATAAATAAACGAGTATGAGAATTTGATTTGTTGTACTCTTCTTTAAACCTGCAATAAATCTCATTTTTATTATTTCCCATTCCAGATCCATTCCCAAAAATGAGAGTTTTTTACCCATTTTCAACAAAAATCAATTCTAAAGAATGGGTAAAAATGCCACATTTTTTGACACATATTGCGTTTACTCATTTATGAGTAAAACATAGTTTACTCTTTTAATGAGTAGATCCACTTAAAAGATATTTTAGTTACTAGATAAAGATTGTCGCTACTGTTCCCTTTGTTCTGCTGTCCGAAACATGTGTGGTACATACCTGTCAAATCGTATGGATTTTCCTTCTTTGACATTTAGCTCCCCTATCCTCGCCAGCAAAAGATGTTCCGGACAGCGACGACAGCGACAATCTTTATCTAGTAACTAAAATATCTTTTATCCACTTATTCTTCATAGTGAGTGAAAATTTACCCTTTAATGAGTTTTCGAGGTTCTCCGTGTATATGAGTAAACCGACTTCCCCCGAGCTTCACCCATAATTAGGTACTTGAATGACAGCGGTTTATTGGTAAATTTCACCCATATTTGGGTAATTTTTCTTTGTTTTGCTTTTGCTTGGGACATTCAAAATATTGGATCAATTATTGTCGGATTCGGATTAAGCAGAGTAACAATGTATTTTTATTTAAATAGTATTTCAAATCGATACAGTACAAAATCCTTGATTTAAATCGTAAAAAAACTAAGTGGCACACCATATCGGAGCTACTGGTTACTGTTGGTCCGGAAAAAGCAGGAGCCGTACCTCATGGAGTAGCAGTATGCGTCAGATTTCCGGTTGCTGTATTGACGAAAGTTTAAGGATTACATATGCCCATTCTCGTCTCGACGACGATCGTGATGAGATAAATGTTAATGATCGTTGTAATTATTGAAATGGTGACTGTTTCTTCCGTGCGAATCAGAAATCTAAATCGTTTAGATCAAGGGGCACGACACTTCCGCCTTTTTGGAAAAAATCGCCAAAAACCCTATCAAACTTAACACTTTGTAAAATATCCTATCAAATTAGTCTAAGCGTGCACTTTCTTCGTCTATCCTTTTAATATGTGTTTCTAACCCTTTATATTTCCAGATATTCCTTTCAAGCATATGTCAAAATTTGACAAGTGAAGTCAGATAAGAAAAGGCAAAACGATGTGATGAAAGGATACAAAAGAGATACACAAAAACAAACAATTTTTTTTTTCTTCAGGAAGGGTTAATGAAAACCTGCATTAGGATACCTGAGGAGGTTCTCAGGTAGTGTGGGGATAGGTGTCATCTTGGGTGTCATGTCATATAGTATTTCACAAATCCTTCCTCTAGTCCGCATCCCCCGGCTCGCAATTGAGCAAAACATGAAGGGGAATAAGAACTATTGAGAATGCTCAGACTTCTGCTAACGCGCAGTGCGTTTCAAAACACACAACATCGACTTCCAGGTGGCAACCTCAGCACCCGTCGATCTCAAGCCGTGATAGTGACGGTCTCTATCACCATGTCACTAGAGCTGTGCGCCGCCGCGCCGCGCCGCGGCCGCCGACGATTTTTAAGCGCCGCCGCCGCCACCATATTTGACCGGCGCGCCGCTGCATTTTTTTGATTGAGCCGCCGGTGAATTTTAGGCGAGCCGGTGAAATAATTTGGTCTTGGGGGTTCATATACAGGGGTTAGGCAAAATGATTGAGATAGGCAAAATTTGGCCCAAATTCAAATCCTTATAACTTTTTGAAAAATTGATGAAATTGGACAAAACCGAAAGCATTCGACGGCAAATTTAGTCAAGATTTAGGAACATGCACGGTCACGGATACTGGCCACCGGACACTGGAGATGTTCCGGATTTTCGGGGACTATGTCAAAAACACATTTTTTCTGCCGCTCGTATTTTTGTGTGGTTTGAAGTTACATCGATAAACACTATTTTCCTAGAAACTAGATCTTATTAAAAATTGAATGCGGGTGGTTGCGCTAAGATCCGTTGAAAAACATCCGAGATATGGCCATTTCAGTAAACCTGGTTCCGAATACTATGGTCAATTATGTATATCCTTCCAATCACGTATATATTATCCGGTACCATACCAATATTGGTATCAAACTTCAAGATTTTTCATGGAGATGCTTCAGGAAGCATATGCAGGACGATCAGTTGCCCTGACCACTCTGTAGTAGGTTCCAGGTGTCCCGGGGGAAGTGGCCAATTTGAAGAACGTTCAGAACCCTATCAATATGGGTATCAAACTTCAAGATTTTTCATGAAGATGCTTCAGGAAGCGTATTAAGGATGATCAGTTGCTCTGACCACTCTGTAGTAGGTTCAAGGTGCCCCGGGGGAAGTGGCCAATTTGAAAAAACGTTTAGAACCCTATCAATATGGGTATCGAACTTCAAGATTTTTCATGGAGATGCTTCAGGAAGCATATTCAGGACGATCAGTTACCCTGACCGCTCTGTAGTAGGTTCCAGGTTCCCCGGGGGAAGTGGCCAATTTGAAAAGCGCTCAGAACCCTATCAATATGGGTATCAAACATCAAGATTTTTCATGGAGATGCTTCAGGATGATCAGTTGCCCTGACCATTCTGTAGTAGGTTCCAGGTGCCCCGGGGGAAGTGGCCAATTTGAAAAACGTTCAGAACCCTATCAATATGGGTATCAAACTTCAAGATTTTTCGAGGTGATTCTTCTAAATGCATTTTAGAACCAGCAGCTGTCATGACCACTCTGTAGTAGGTTCCAGGTGTCTTGGGGAAGGGACCAATTTGCAAAATGTTCGAAACCATATCAAATACTCAATACTCTTTATCAATGTTCAAGGCTTTTGGACTCTCCTGTCGAATAGAGTTCGCCGCAGCACGAAGTTGACCATCTACAAAACGCTCATTAGACTGGTCGGCCTCTATGGCCACGAAAGTTGGATGTTGCTGGCGAAGGACCAACGCGCCCTTGGAGTTTCCGAATGGAAGGTGTTGCGGACCATCTATGGTGGGGTGCAGATGGAAGACAATGGAGGTGGTGGTGGAGGTCAATGAACCACGAGTTGTAACTATTAGGAGAACTACCCACACGGTACAATTTTGGCGGTTACAGTGGGCCGGGCAAAAAGCCAGAATGTCAGACGATAACCCGATTGAGATGATGCTTCGATAATAATCCGACCGGTACTAGAAGAAGAGGCGTGCAGCGGTCACGGTGGATCGACTAAATCTTGAAGTTTGATACCCATATTGATATGGTTCTGAACGCTTTTCAAATTGGCCACTTCCTCCGGGGCACCTGGAACCTACTACAGAGTGGTCAGGGCAACTGATCGTCCTGAACATGCTTCCTGAAGCATCTCCATGAAAAATCTTGAAGTTTGATACCCATATTGATAGGGTTCTGAATGTTTTTCAAATTGGCCACTTCCCCTGGGGCACCTGGAACCTACTACAGAGTGGTCAGGGCAACTGATCGTCCTGCATATGCTTCCTGAATCATCTCCATGAAAAATCTTGAAGTTTGATACCCATATTGAAAGGGTTCTGAACGTTTTTCAAATTGGCCACTTCCCCCGGGGCACCTGGAACCTACTTCAAAGTGGTCAGGGCAACTGATCGTCCTGAATATGCTCCCTGAAGCATCTTCATGAAAAATCTTGAAGTTTGATACCCATATTGATAGGGTTCTGAACGTTTTTCAAATTGACCACTTCCCCCGGGGCACCTGGAACCTACTACAGAGTGGTCAGGGCAACTGATCGTCCTGCATATGCTTCCTGAAGCATCATCATGAAAAATCTTGAAGTTTGATACCAATATTGATATGGTACCGGATAATATATACGTGATTGGAAGGATATACATAATTGACCATAGTATCCAGAACCAGGTTTACTGAAATGGCCATATCTCGGATGTTTTTCAACGGATCTTAGCGCAACCGCCCGCATTCAATTTTCAATAAGATCTAGTTTCTAGGAAAATAGTGTTTATCGATGTAACTTCAAACCACACAAAAATACGAGCGGCAGAAAAAATGTGTTTTTGACATGGCCTCCGAATATCCGGAACATCTCCGGTGGCCGGTGGCCGGTATTCTTGACCGTGCATGTTCCTAAATCTTGACTAAATTTGCCGTCGAATGCTTCCGGTTTTGTCCAATTTCATCAATTTTTCAAATAGTTATAAGGATTTGAATTTGGGCCAAATTTTGCCTATCTCAATCATTTTGCCTAACCCCTGTACCTATTACTTGTAGAATGTTTGAACTAATTGTTTTTATGTTGCAAATATTAATGCTCTCTAAAGCAACCAATTTAGGATGCGCGATATTCGGGAAAAAGTGCTGAATCATCATGCTTCACGCAACACTGTCTACCATTGCCTGTATGGATATTATTATTTAGGTTATTCCAAAGCCCGGCTTGCAAAAATTTACGCCAAACATCCTTCAACTATTACTAGCTGGATTAATTCGTATGAACGGAACGAATGCTTCGATCGTAAGGAGAGGGCTAAAGTGTATCTGCGATTCGGGACGGAAGAACGGACATGGATAGTCAATACGTACAGAGAGAATCCGGTACTGTTCTTAGACGAGGCCAAATTTAAATTCACACAACGTTTCCAAAAATCTATCAGCACTGCTTCGATAAGTAGAATCTTACTGTCTGAAGGCTACACCTGGAAAGTTTTGGAGCGTCGTGCAGTTCAATTGCGACAAACGGAGATATACCGTTTTTTCATTGAGTTAAATGAGTTTCATTGGGATATCCATAATCTGTTGTTCTTAGATGAAGTATCTTGCGATAACCGGAGTATGCTCCGAACTAAAGGCTATGCACCCGTAGGAGAGAAACTTGTATACCGAGGTGAATTTGTACGACGACCCCGCTGTTCTCTTCTAAGTTTTCTCGGTTGCAACGGAATACTTGAAACGTATTCAACTGAAGGTACCTTCACTCGGGCCAAATTTTTTGATTGTATTCGTCAATTCATATCATCTGGTAAAGCGAAGCAATATCCAGGTCAGTATTCCTTGTGGATTATGGACGGAGCAAGGATACATTGTCACCGATCTATTGTCGAGTATCTTCGTTCAATGGGAATAATTGTAATATTTTTGCCAGCCTATGCACCATTCTACAATCCTATTGAACTGGTCTTCGGATATATAAAAAAGTACTTAAAAAGAACTTACGTAGAAAACAGCTCAGAAGATCTAGCTATAATAATAGCGAAAGCATTCAAATCCTTCAAAAACAGGGACTGCGTGAACATTTTTCGTAAGGCTGGATATTTGCCCGGTGGTACTTTCGACCCCAGTATTGGATTATGTCAAAATAATGTGTAATTTTGAGAGCTTCGATCAAACACGATGTAGAGTTGATGAAATATAATCATGACCAACCCTATAACAAAATGTCATTGCATAGCCCCTCGCTGCGATATTCAAAAGAGCGAACGTTAAATTAAAAGAAAGAGTAAAAAGAAGAAAATCTAGTTTTGGAAGGCAGAGTTGTTTGAACTACGGTTGAGAGTGGTCGCGAATAAAGTTGTTCTCTGTGAATAAATTGTATTTTATTACCGCTCCGAAAAGTGTACCAAAAACCTACGTCGGCGAGACTCTACAATTTGGCGCAGCCGAACGGATTTTTTCCCAAGGTAAGTTCATCTAAATGGAATAATTTAGTTTGTTATCTAATTTTCAAAACGTAAGAGAGATAATTTCGAGGCATTGAAGAAATACTAGTGCAATTATAATTCAATATAATATTATCGAAGAAAAAGTTATGAAATGAAGCGATGATTATGAATTGTAAAAAAAAAATGGAGGTAATAATTTGAAAACGTGGTTGTCATACAAAATGGCGGAATGAACAGTTCGTTCAAGGTTACATCCATCAGCAACGATTAGCGTTGAATGTATTGTGTGGACAAATTGTGCAAAGAAAAAAAGAACTGGCTGAAGACCAACTGAAACGTATTTAGTAGTGCAAGTGGTTGAAGACCTGGGACTATTGTTGATTGAAAAACGAATACATTCACAGAAAAGATGCGAGACCGGTTGGAAACCGAAGCGCACAACAAAAAAAAAATGGTTGAAGACCTACACTACTCCGTGCTCCAAAAGATGCGAGTCCGATTGAAGATCGAAGCGCACACAAAAAAGGAAAAAGATGCGAGACCGGTCGTAAACCGAAGCGCACACGAAGAAAAGAGATGCAAGATCGATGAAAAAGTTGGCTGAAGACCAACGCTGCTTCACACACTCACACATACATACCAAAAGATGCGAGCCCGAATGAAGATCGAAGCGCACAAAAAAAAAATGAAAATAGCCTCATTCTATTTAGGTTCAAGAGTATTCCGAATGATGCACTTAATGTAGGCATGAATGTAAGAAAATATTAAGTGGAAGCTTTGTGTTTATTGTTACAAAAGACCGACTATAAAAAATCCGATAAGAATGAGTACCAATGACGATGCGATGTAATCAAACAATTATTTAAATGATTTTCAGATGGACTACGACAAAAGTTGCTGCCCGTTAGCACCATTCAACGACGCGGTTGATGCATCGGATCTCCGTCGAGAGTGGGAAGAGTGGTTAGGGCGTTCGAACTCCTGCTGGAGTTGAAACAGGTTGACTCGCATAGCACGAAAGACTGATTCTTATGCTGGCACGAGGTGGTCGTGGTCTTCAGAGGATTTACTTTAATCTGAGACCAGTGCCTGGTGAGATTCAACCGGGACCAGCAAAAAGTCCCACTTGCACCTCAGGAGACCCTGGAATACGATAACGCTGTCAAACGCTTGAATAACTTTTTGTTGGAAAGCGTAATGAGCGAGTTGAACTGGAAGTTTTCCGTTCATTGAAACAGTTTACTGAAGAATCCTTCAACAACTTCATTTTGAAGCTCCGCACGCAGGCGAACCGATGTGATTTTCGAGAGCGTGAGGAGAAAGAAATACTGCAGCAAGTAACGATGGGAGCACGAGATGACAGAGTAAGAGATAAGGGTCTGGAGAATGTAATGAATCTTGATGAACTGACTAACTACGCTGTTAATCGAGAACTCTTAGCAAAACAAAAGAGAAATCACACCCGTTTAAGGTAGACGCTGAACCGGTTAGTGTATCTGCAGTGAAGCAAGTTTGGGGCAGAAAGTATCAGCCCAGAGAGAGATCTTTTGGAACAACCGTATACAAGGGCGAAAAAACCGTGGAATGATGGAAACCGTACTCGATTGGAGTGCGATCGTTGGGTTCGTCAGAAACATCACAAAGATTCACGCAAGCTGCATCGCTCGAAACTCGAAATGCAACAATTGCGGGCGTACAGGTCATTTTGCCCAAAATGCAGAGCAGCACGGAAGAAACAACTCAAATCCCGCAGCACCTGGAGACGTACCGAGGATGAAGCAAACGTGCTACGATATGATGACTGCGGCGAGATAGAAGCATTGCAACACATCGTCCGACGTCGGAGGAATCTTGAAGGTAGAATGATTTTATTAGCATTTACATGTTTGTTTCTTTTCTTTTGTCATATAAATCTTTAAATACTCTCATAATAAAATATAATAATAATAATAGTGCAGAGAAAAGTTACTTTTGAGGGATTGTAGCGTCTCGCACATGTTGAAGAAAATTTAATTCACCCACACGATGTTCCTGGAGCAAGAATAATGTGAGGAATCATTTAACATTTTCTCGTTTACTTAGATGAGCCGAAAAAGTGATGGAATTATTACATGCATGATTGATCAACATCCCGTCATTTTTCTTATCGACTCGGGGAGCAGCAATCAATACTGTAACTGAGCAGGTTTGGAAAGAGCTCATCAATACAAGTGCAACACTTTTTCAAGAAACGATTTCATTGTGATCGAAACATTTGTCTTATGCTTCTCAAGAACCGCTTCGTGTGTTCTAACCATTTTTGAAGCATGGATCTCGGTAAACGAATCCAAGCCAAAAGCTACGCTGAATTTTTCGTCATCGAAGGATCGCAGAAGTCTCTCGGGAGTAAAAGAAGAGCAGAAGATTTGGAGGTCTTGAAAGTCGGTCTTGAGGTCCAAAACATTGAGGTGAAATCTGAAGCTTTTCGAAGTTCCCCAATGTCCAAGTTAAGCTGTCAATTGATGGACGTGTACTTCCACGGAAAATAGCAGCATACTTGAGAGTACCTGCTGCAATGGAGGAAAAGGTGGATCAGAAAATACTAGAG
Source organism: Armigeres subalbatus (assembly GCF_024139115.2). NCBI lineage: Eukaryota > Metazoa > Arthropoda > Insecta > Diptera > Culicidae > Armigeres > Armigeres subalbatus. The sequence continues at coordinate 152,383,293 of NC_085141.1, forward strand.
ATGCTGAACAGTGATGTAATAGAGCCGGTTGTGGGACCGCCGGAATGGATATCGCCCATGGTTGTGGTGCCTAAGGGGAAAGATGATATTAGACTGTGTATCAACATGAAGTACCCAAATGAAGCGATACAACGTGAACATTATCCTCTTCCTATGATCGATACTCTTCTGAATAGGCTTAGAGGATCGACCATTTTCTCGAAACTTGATATCACATCTGCATACTATCACATTGAGCTCCATCCGGAATCTCGGGGAATCACTACTTTTATGACGAGCAGGGGGCTTATGCGATTCAAGCGATTAATGTTTGGAATTAATTGTGCCCCCGAGATTTTCCAGCGGGTAATGTCCGAAATGTTATCTGGAATTCAAGGTGTTGTGGTGTATATCGACGACGTTGTGGTAGCCGGAAGTACCCAAGAGGAGCATGACGCTCGTTTGCGACAAGTGTTAACCGTCCTGAAAAATAATAATGCTACGTTGAATAAAGCCAAATGTTTGATGGTGGTGACTGAGCTTGAGATTCTGGGTTTCAAAGTTAAGCGCAGCCGGTATATCTCCATCAGATGAGAAGATTTCTGCTATCAGAAATTTCAGAAAACCAGAATCTAAAGAAGAAACTCGAAGTTTTTAGGTCTGGTGAACTTTGTCGGCAGTTTATCCCACACCTGTCAACGAGGTCTGAAGCACTGCGTAAATATATAAGAGGAGAAGTTGAAGTTTTTGGGGTAGATCTAGGATAGGATCCTAGGGGTAGATCAGCAAAACGCTTTTGATGATTCGCGAAATGAGCTGTCAAACACTGTCCGCCAACTTGGATTTTTTTGACCCGAAGGATAAGACAGAACTCTATGTAGACGCATCACCAGTGGGCCTGGAGCAGTACTCACACAGCGGAACAGTGAACATATTTCAAGAATCATAGCTTTGCTTCAAAGGATTGGATAAAACAGAAAGAGTGTACCCCAAACTCAGCGCGAAGCGTTGGCGGTCATATGGGCTGTCGAAAAATTCTACCCTTATCTGTTTGGAACCCAATTTACAATATTCACCGACCACAAATCTCTTGAGTATATCTTCTGAGGAAAGCATCAACAAGGAAAGCGAGCTTGTTCAAGAGCTGAAGGGTGGGCGTTGCGTCTCCAGCCATATGATTTCTGTGGAAAACATATTCCTGGTTCATCAAACATTTCAGATGTGCTCTCCAGGTTAAGCGTACAGGCCAATTCGATATCAGATACACCTTTCGATGAAGCAACGGAACATTACTTGTGTGCAGTTGGTGATGGCCCGGCAGCAATTTCTCTACAGGAAATAAAAATGGAAACTGAGCAGGATGAGGTCCTCAAACAGTGTTGAAAGCAATACATAGTCAAAACTGGCCATCAGACCTTTTTCCGGTATCAAGCATTCTCGAAAGAGTTAGGAATAATTGATGGCATTATAGTCCAGAGACGAAAGGATTATCTTGCCAACAATTCTAAGACGAAGAGCCCTGATAATAGCCATCGGGGCATCCGGAATAGTCACAATGCGACGTAACCTGCGTGAAAAGGTATGGTGGCCACGCATGGACCAAGATGTTGGAGACTATATTCAAGAGTGTGCTGGATGTGCTGCAGTAAGTGCTCAGGGGCCGCTATAGAGCCTATGGTGCGGAAACAAATGCCGGAACGAGCGTGGCAAGAAATTGCAATTGATTTCTTTTCGGCTAAGGAGTGCGCAACATTTCTTGTTACGGTTGATTACTACAGTCGCTTCCTTAGAGTTACGGAAATGAAAGGAACGAACGCAGCGAAGACGATCGAAGCGCTGGAATCATTATTCCATGAGCAGACATACCCAGAATCGATCCGGAGTGATAATGGGCCACCATTTTCAAGCGAGGAATTTTAAAAATACTGCAAGGATAAGAACATTCGACTCATTCGTACTATCCCATATTGGCCCCAAATGAATGGGTTAGTAGAGCGCCAAAACCAGGGTATTTTGCGGACTCTGCGAATCGCAAAGGCAATAAATGCAGATTGGTGTAAAGCTGTTCGAGACTATGTTTACGCATACAACACGACCCTCATTCTGTTACTGGAAAAGCTCCGATGGAATTGATGACCGGTAGACCAGTTAAGGATCTATTGCCGTCGCTTAGAACAGAATCTCATTGGCAGCGAGATGAAGAAACTCGAGAAAACGATGCGATCAAGAAAATGCAGGGAAAAATATATGCGGATCAGCGCAGGCATGCTAAAGCGTCCGATATTGATGTTGGAGATGAAGTTTTACTAAGGAATTACGAAACTGGAAAACTAGAGCCTAAGTTTAAACTGGAAAAGTTCAAAGTTGTCAAGAAAAACGGTAATGACGTGATAGGTCACAAATGATGAAGGTGTTATTTACCGTCGACCAGCAACTCATCTTAAGAAATGGTCACCCGGTAAAGAAGCTGGAACCAACACTTCAACTATAAGCCGTAAGTACTACTTTCATTTGATTATTTTAAAATGTTTTACGTTACGTTTTTTCTTCGACCAAGAACAACGTACAGTTGAAATTCAGTTACTTGCTTGGTTTGACGACGTATTTTGGGTTTGAGAAATGCATTGTTGGATCTTATTTTCTGTGGTCCTACTCACAGGTCATGATTCGGTCTCCTTAATCGAATCTTTCAACTTTATAACGTTCCTGCACATATCCAATGTTGTAATTGGCCCGCGATTCTTCACAGAAGTCAGTTCTTTAAAATTCTTTAAATTTTGCTATTTTAATGCTGAATTTTTATAACGTAGCGCACAGGTAAATACCGTAAACACTGAATTTTCACTGACTTGCGAGAAAGGATATCTAAATGACAGATGACTTATAAGGGGTTCACTCGTTTAGGTCAACAGTAGATTAAACTAAGAAAACAGGAGTGTACATTTAATTGGTCGAAAATGAATTGCGCATATACACTACACTCAGAAAAAAGACCAAACCTGTATTAACATACAAACAAATCATTTCTCATATTGTTAAAGCTAGAGGAAAAAAAAGTAATCTATGCAATATTAAATCGTTATACGGCGAGGATACGGAGGTTATACTAATCGAGTATAAACTACACGTAAACGAACGTGGGGTCAACTAGGAGAAATGCAGTTAGCATAGATTTTCCTCAGAGTGTAGGATAAATTAAAATCGTGTTGTTTGTAGTCCACGCATGTCGGTTATCATTATCATAAATAAATAGGTTTTGAATTTATTCAAAACAATGTATTTCAAATATCCCAAGAGTTCACTACATTTATTATGCCATATTTTATTATATATCTTGTCCTTTTTTATATAAATAAATAATTTCACAGAGCCCACCCAGAACTCGGACGCACCAGAAGGAGACTTAGACGAAAACGAGTAGAATGATGTTGGGGAAGGAAGGCAAGTCAGGAGCATTTAAGAGACAGGCCAAAAGAACACACCATGCCAAAACGTCCTAAGCGTGAGAAGAAACTACCCGCTAGATTTAGTTCATAGTTTAAAGTTTGGTTGATAGAACCATTTTTATTAGAGTAGAGAAGGGATGTAGAGTTGATGAAATATAATCATGACCAACCCTATAACAAAATGTCATTGCATAGCCCCTCGCTGCGATATTCAAAAGAGCGAACGTTAAATTAAAAGAAAGAGTAAAAAGAAGAAAATCTAGTTTTGGAAGGCAGAGTTGTTTGAACTACGGTTGAGAGTGGTCGCGAATAAAGTTGTTCTCTGTGAATAAATTGTATTTTATTACCGCTCCGAAAAGTGTACCAAAAACCTACGTCGGCGAGACTCTACACACGATAAAACAGTATTAATAAATAAGATAATTCAACTTTATTCTTTAACTTTTATTGTCCGAATGAAATTACAATCACCTGAGCATTATTCGTGATCAACATCGATGCAGTCAGCAACAGTTTGAGCCAATTCTAATGAGAAACGATTTTCCCTTGCAGTAACGGAGCTGTTCATTGCACGCAACATTTCATCGTACTCCTTTTGTTTAGACTCCATCAACGCAATCCTTTTTCCCATAATCGAAGAAGCTTTTTGGATGTTATCGAAATCGTTTTTGAGGTTCTTAAGGATTCTACTGTAGGCGTTGTTAATCGTATTGGCAACCTGTAAATCCAAACGACCTTTCTCGAGTAGTGTGTCACTGTGAACTGGTACTGATGAAAACAAACTGATGAGATGTTCCGGTGGCGTTTCCTTCAACAGCTGTTCTCGCTTTTCGGCTGACTTACTTGCAATCCAGCTCGCCCAGCATCCCCAATTGATATCGTCACCACTCAAATACCTGCCGTGATTTTCCTTGAGTTGATTTTTCAATTTGTTGACAGAAACGAGAGATTCCGCCCCTGCTCTATCTTTCTCGAACGGCCGCAGCAAATGTTGTTCCAATAAATTCATTCTGCGAAGGTTAGTCACAGAATCGGAAAATCGGTAAACAATTATTGAGATGTCTTTCGATACCCAGTTTCGCAGCATCGATTGGTCAATCTTTGTAGGAAGATAGTTGCGTTTACTGGACTTGTCCTGGAATACAATAAAGTTGTCACGGTTCTCGAAACACGGAGCTTCTTCATTCCATGATACTATTGCAGCCGGGCCTCGATTTTCCGAGTCATCCAGAGTTTCGTGAATTGAGTCGTTGAATATGGCTGCTCGGTGGATGAACTTGGAGCAAAAATCCCAGACTTGTTTTACAACATTTTCAACACTGTTGCCTCCTACCGATAGCGACCCACACGGATCTAGCGATTTTTGGTTCTTGAAACGTTTTTCAAACACGGCCGCTTTGAAGTGGAACTTGTATGGCTCATTGGGTTTCTTCGTCGGAGACCCAGCAGTTCCATCGGAAGGCTCGGATTGACATCTCTGAAAACAACATTCGTATGTAAAAGTGAATGCTGATTATACTGAATAACTGTTTAAACTGACTATCATGGAAGTGAATGATTCCGCACATATACCAACCTTTCGTCCTGCTGAAGAACCTGCAGATTGCATACCGACACTTTCATTGCTGCTATTGGCGCTCCAGGAATCATCATTTTGAAGATATTCCTCGTCCAAGAACTGTGGTGAATATTTCGAAGCACTGACATCCAAATCTAACGGGTCATCGAATCCTTCACCGTATTGCATTAAAACAACATCCTCACTTTCACTTGCACTTGTAATTTCGACGTTTGCCTCCAAAAAAAGGCCCTCCGTGGAGGTTTCATTTTCCGGCTCCTCCATTCCGATGTTTCGAAACAACTGAAACGGTAGCAAAGATGTTTTTGTTTATTATCCTCCACCGACGATTCTAATCGTTGCACACGAGATTGACATAACAGCAAAATAAACAAATCACAATGTGGAGTAGCTAAACTACTTCACAGTGAAACATTGATGTCAACGAGCAAAAAAAAGTTTCTTTATCAAAAAGCTACTCCTGCATGTACGGCGGGCGTGTTTTCGCAGTGACTCTGCTGTCACTAGCCAAAACCGCTGAGCTTGTTTTTTTCTCGAGATGGACAATATTTAATGAATTTATAAATTTGTCTAATTTCTGACAATTATTCACACTTCCTAAAGTACGGCAATGAACCCTACTACAAGTCCAGATGCATAGCCGACATCTGCATCGGAAGCAAAATCACGTAAGGTGGTAGACTGTTAAAAAAAATCAAAACAAACAGTAATGAACATGCAGGAACAGGGCAAGGATTTTTCGCTCGCGATACTCCAATGCGAGCATGGTCGGTATCTGAATCAAGAAGAATGGACACAACCGACCTGATCATTGGTAAACAATTCCTTAGGTAAAGGTTTTCGGGGAACCAATTTCTTCACATTAAAAAAATGTGACATCTGTGGGATTCACTTGCTAACATGCCAAATCTGATGTGCCAACAGAGTTACAAGATCAAAGTCCCTTCCGAGCCATTCTTAGCTTCAGTAGCCATTTTAATGATCCGATAGTACTCCACTGCAGTTTTGATTTGAAGGTCTCCAACACAAGAAATTCTGGTTCCAGATCGTCTTTCTCCTCTGAAACCACATCGTAATGCAAGAGCCGGAATGAAAAAAAAAACAAAAACAAAAATACCTCGAACCTCGCCTTGAACATTACACGAAAAATACAATTCAAGTTCAAAAATACCCGAAAAATACAAATAATGGTGAACTCAATACACTACAATACTAAAATACATAAAAAATACGGAAATACACAAAAAATACGGAAATACACAAAAATTCCTCAATACGCCTTTTCAATTCAGGCAGATGAATCGTAAATACACAAGTTGACAGCCCCTCGGTCAACAAAAGGTCCGATGTACGGAATCTGTCAAGTTGAGAAAAAGTGGACATACGACCTGTTTGTTGGCAGCCTGAAACTTATTCCTTTGACGATAATATATAATATTTTTATTTTACCAATTTACCTATGTATGTACAGTCAATAAATTAAACAAAAGAAATTATGGTAAGTATTCAAATTTATCACATTTTGCTTCCTAATAATTCACGCATAAATCATACAGATAATTTCAACAGCATTTTTCAATTTTGAATTTACAGATGGAATGCAACTCCGAGTACATGGACCATTACAGGATCCGTCAGAGATAGATCCCTTATCTCATCAAGCCCTTTCAAGCTAGCGAGCCACCTAAGATGTATGATGTAGGCTGCTGCTCCTTCAAGTCCGCAGATGATTTCACATAGTGCCAGCTCTGTGATAGTGTGCTTGTGCCATCGAGAAGATGTGGATATTCCGACTGTTGCCACTAAGGGAGTCGAATTCGGTTCGAACGAGTTCCGGACTGTGCGCCGTTGATGGCATTCTGTGTTCTGATTTGACACACACTGCCATCGTGCCATTAGATTTTGTCAAGCATCATATGAAGGCCAGTGCTGCTAAATACAAGATTCTGCTCCACGGGTTCAAGGTCGCTGTTGCTCAAGAGAGCATCCACGGTGAGGCCAAGGATGGGCTCCAATGTTCTTCGAATATTAGGTACAGGATGCTATTAATTTTGATCTGTGTGAATTATTTAAAATCCAGTACGCCAATATGATGAACAATGTGTATTTGGCTGCATCCGCCTTGACTGGATTCTTCACCGACATTGCCCTGTCGCCATTGAAAGCTGCTTAAATCAAGATTCAGACAACTCGGCTATGCCGACTGCACCAAGCGAGAACAATAATTGATGGTCACATTTGCCGCACAACCCGGCTAAGAGATCCAGCACTATCAATGTGGCCATGAAGCTCAGTTTCATAGGCATGTGGAATGTTCTGATGCCGCTCATGATCATGATACAATGGTGCCAATACCAGGAACTAATAACCGGGACCCGACACTCGGAATTTTTCGGTGTTGCGCCTAATTCTAAATCGGTGTGTAGGAGTCCTAGGTATACAACTGAAAAGACACTATTCAATGCTGTCAATTATCTGATTTTCCGCCAATATTTTCTCTCGGTGCATAACTGACAGCATTGATATTTTTTTATTTTTTCATCAGATCTGTCAAGTTTTGTCAATTTGTTTTTCTTCCTACAGACCAATTGAGTGCATTTTTTATTTTCTTAATTGCACGTTTATTAATTATAGTTTATTAAATAGAACATTAATCGTTTAATATAAACTTTTTGAGATGAATTATTAAGTAGCACAATAAGCCTTTACTTATTTAATACCACAAACATACAGTTACATCTTTGCACGACTGATACTGCGTTTGGACCACGGTTTGGACAGGTTTGCTAACAACTCCCAATAGTCGCCTGGAAACGACCATCACTACTTGCTGGATATTCTGGAAGTCCCTGCATCGAATCACATCGACGATGTTCTTTCCGGTGGCTTGAAGAGCTCGAATCGCAGTGCATTGAATCTAAATTCTGCTAAGGAACTGCCAGTAGTGCCTGAGAGTGCAATCAATCGGAAGCGAACGATTTGACAATGTCGCTGTACGCCATCAATATTGTCGCCGTCTGCATCAGTCGTTATGACCTCGATTATGACTACGGGAAACACAATCGTGATCTACATTACGTCTGCACGGGCTGCAGTTCTCGTCAACAGTCGCCGGGTCAGAATAGACGATATCACGATGTGCAATTTTATGTTACGGTCGCCGAAGTAGGCGCTTCATCCAAGGATTACTCACTTGAACAGCGGAAAGCTTCAGTATATACTGGACGTTAAATTAGTAACTGGTTTGCACTTCATCCAGATCCTGACGGCCTCAATGAGGAAAACAACCTGATTCTTTTGTTGGTTGGGGTAGCTCTGAGGATCCGTTGGCTCACTGCTGATCCAGTTGTTTGAGCACCGCTTCCCACTCGGAATCATTTGCTAACTGATGGCACCCGACAATTCGCAATAGTTTTGGATTTATTGTGCAACTTTTCAGTAAGTTTTCTTTTGTACTTATCCTGCGTATGACTCGAGAATTGTCAATTACGACACGTCTCACGTGAGACGGCCATGTATTTCAATTGAGAGGTATCGACAATTCTCACTTCATTCGAAACGCCTCATACGAGACGTAGAATAAGCACAAAGTTTATATATTTGTTTCCCTATTTAATAAAGTTGATTCATTTACTCGACAGAATAATCCCGGAAAAGCGCCTTAATTTCAATACCAATATTATGGTATTATTTCGGTCGTAAAAAAACTAGAGCAATTTGTGGACGACTTTCCGAACGCCAGGACAAAGGAAAGTGAAGCAAAAGAGAGAAACGATTTGCTGTAGGTGATCCGAAAATCGTTCCAGTAGTAAGTAAAAAGCTTACTAATTCTATGCCGATATCATAAACTTACTTCGTAGGCTGACGAGAATCTTTTCGGGATACCGACGGGAATCTTTTCGGGATACACCTCTGCTAAACTAGCAGGAAAAATCGAGCAGGAAAAAAGCTCTTTCAGTGCGCCACCTGTGCCTGAATGCATGAACTATGAGCAGGTAAAAATATTTTCCCTGCTAACTTCACATTTTGAGCTTTTTTCCTGCTAACTTCACAATATTGAGCTTTTTCCCGGCTGAGTTCACAGGTCGAGCTTTTTTCCTGCTGAGTTCGAATTCGTGCATTACGTAGTGATATTTTTATTTTCAAATGTTTTTAATTAAATAATTGATTATTTGTTTTCAAATATAATACATGGAATAACTTCTAGAATGGTGAGTCAAGATTAAAAAATAATTGTTTTATTGATGCCGGCAAATTTCAATGGGTTTAGGTAATATTTACAATTACATATCATAATTATACAGCAATACATAACGATTTTTGAAAATCTTAAATTAAAATTAGACATGTTGAGTAAAAGTAAAATAGGATAGGTAATGCTAAATTTCAGATTTGTCTAACTAAGAAAATTTTTCAATTATGCTAACTAATACTAATATGAAATCAAGTTCAAAGTTTTCCTGAAACAATTTATCAAATATTGAGTGAATATTTTGGAAACGCTGATATTGCTTTTGGAATTGGTAATTGGTGCTTTATAAAAAACGATAGCCTGCTAGTAGGGTATCTGTTCCTATATTAATAACAGCCCGTATATTAATCCCAACCGTCGATAAACCAAATAAAAAATCAATTTATTTAATAAGACTTTTATTCAGTACAATGTTGGTACTAAAATTAGAAGCATGGTTATTTCAAAACGTCTTGAAAATAGCTAGGGTACCTACTGATGAATTTAGATATAAGATATTCTGCTGGAAAGTATTTAGTATGCTGAAGTCTTGAAGCAAGTCCGTATGAGTAGTTGTGATACATAATATGAAAACAATGTTGTAAAATGCTGTTTTTAGCAAAGAAGAATGAAAAATTAAAACATGATGAGTTGATGCTTATTAGGCGGAACTTTTAAAACGCGTCAACGTTTTTATCCTGTTCGTATACCTTTTGAGCAATGTTGAAAAAATCTGTTTTTAGTAAAAAGATGAATGAAGAATTGAGACATAACGAGTTTATGCTTATTAAGTGGAATTTTTCAAACGCGTCAACGTTTTTATTCTGACCTTTTAAGCAGTTTTGTAAAATAATGTTTTTAATAACGATGAATGATGAAATGAGACATGACGAGTTTTCGCTTTTTAGGTGGAGCTTTTAGAACGCGTCAACGTTTTTTGCGGCTCGTAGATTTGTTGAGCATTTCTGCAAAATATTGTTTTAGGTAAAGATGAATGAAGAATTAAGACTAGATGATTTGTTGCTTATACTAATGACACACTGGTGGTACAAGTACCACGGTTATATACCCTAGTACATATTGTAGCATGGTTTTCCACGTTCTACCAGCATGGTACAAGGTGACACACTAGTAGTACAACTTGTACCATGGTACGAATACCACCAGTGTGTCATTAGTATTATTAGGTGGACCTTTTAAACGCGTCAACGTTTTTATCCTGCTCGTAGACAATGTTGAAAAAGCTGTTTTTAGTAAAAACATGAATGAAGAATTGAGACATAATGAGTTAATGCATATTAGATGGAACTTTTTAAACGCGTCAACGTTTTTATCCTGCTCCTATTGAGCAATTTTGTAAAATGCTGTTTTTAGTAAAGATAAATGAAGAAATAAGACATGACGAGTTGTTGCTTTTTAGGTGGAGCTTTTAGAACGCGTCAACGTTTTTCCGGTTCGTATACTGAAAGAAACGGCATGGTAACGCCTACCATATCAAAGGTAGCAGTAAAAACATTTTACCATTTGATTTCGGTAGAACGCAAACAGTTTTTGAAATTACCACAAAGCGCGCTAGATTTTACTATGCCTTCTTGAGCAATGACGTGTTGCAGATTTCACCATGTTCTTGTCACTGCTACTATGCGCGAGTCAATCCGAAGCATAGTAAATTTTAACATGAAGATTGGTTTATCTTCACTATGGTAGCATGGTATTCTTTGTAGTTTTTTCAGCCTTTGGTATATTGTGAACAAATAAAGATGAACCTGTATTCAATCAACGAAACATGTTTATTTCCAGTTTGCTAAAATCTTACAACACGTTATTAAACGAAACATATTTAAAATAATGCTTAATATTAAATAACATAACATGTGGCATGAGAATGCAAATATATGAGTTTCCAGTCCAGTTGTACACATTTCCACTTGGAGCTTTGCTAACTTAATTCTCCCAAATCACTGTTCGCCAGGTCCTGTTATTCATTTAACCGGTTTTCCGCCTGAATCTAATTCCACACATAGAAAACGCGGAATGAGCGGAAAAACAATCCATACTCAGGAACAAGGACAGGTCAGGTTGGGTCAGGTACTCTTTCGGCGGCGTTCATTCAAAAGTAGTGTTCTAAAAATATGTTGAATTTGTCATTTATTTCGATGTAACAGAATAAATCCTAATGTTCTTACCAAATTAAACATACGCTTGGCTTAAAATGTACAATTATATCCACAATATATTGATAAAACACGTTTCAACGTGAAGCAACAATAAAGACAAATTTTCGATGCACTGGACAAAATACGAATGGCGACGAGAAAAACGTCAAAACATACCGTAGTCAAAGCGGTAGAAGAACAGTTAAATTTACCATAGCAAATAGTACTACGAGAATGACAACCACATAGTAATGAGGACAATAATGTGGTAATTCATAGAGATGATGAAGTCGTGTCTACCATTATCGTGCATGGTAAACCTAAACAGGACTGTGTAGTTCATTCTACTATAGATTTTTTATCAGTGATCTGTTGAGCAGTTCTGCAAAATATTGTTTTGGGTAGATGAATGAAGAATTAAAACATGATGAGTTGATGCTTACTACGCGGAACTTTTTAAACGCGTCAACGTTTTTATCCTGCTCGTATACCTTTTGAGCAATGCACAATGGTCGGATTCGTCAAATTTCACGACATAAATCGATAACTCGAAAACCATCAGTGCTAGAGTTTTGACGTCTTCAGAAGAAATGATCTACAAGAAGAGATCTATTTTGGTGTAAGTTGTCATTAGGGTGGCCCTTCGGTGAAAATTTTTTGGAATTATATTTTTTTGCCCTTTTGAGTTAGAAGTTCATATAGTTCTACAAAGTTGTAGAAAATTTAATTCTGAGCATTTTCGCTTAATAAACATTTATTTTATCTCATATAGGTGATGTTTTATGACAAAATTACTAAATTTAGATAGGGTGGTCCCGAAAAAAATAGTTTTTAGCTTCCACTTTCATCAATTCAGAATATTTTCAAAAACTGTCTTAGCATCGCTTCAAGGTCTTTGGATGGCGCATCTTTTGGTTACATAAGATGGTTGATAGCTTCATTTTCAAGCATATTATAAGCGTTTTTTCATTAAAAAGTGATATTTTTCTGAGCATTCTACTGCAGCTAGTAGCAAATATTAGCAAAAATGTCAATCGTTATCTGAAAGTATACATGCAGGCCCATCAAATCCATGGTATTTCGTTTGTCCATCTTTGTCCACTTTTGTTTGATGATAGTATTATTTTTGTACGAAAAATTAGGGTGAAACACATATATCATTTTTTGGATTTTCGCAATATTTGGTAGAATAAAAGACAAGAACACCGTCTTCGACCAGGTATCGTACAGACTGTACACTTAACACCTAGACAACTTCTTCTTCTTCTTCTTCTTATTGGCATTACATCCCCACACTGGGACAGAGCCGCCTCGCAGCTTAGTCTTCATCAAGCACTTCCACAGTTATTAACTGCGAGGTTTCTAAGCCAAGTTACCATTTTTGCATTTGTATATCATGAGGCTAGCACGATGATACTTTTATGCCCAGGGAAGTCGAGACAATTTCCAATCCGAAAATTGCCTAGACCGGCACCGGGAATCGAACCCAGCCACCCTCAGCATGGTCTTGCTTTGTAGCCACGCGGCTAAGGAGGGCCCCAACCTAGACAACTGACAGGACACATAATACCCAGTGGACCGGTGGAGAATTGTTCGATCACGAAAAGTTTCCTTCTTACCGAGGCGGAAATCGAGCCCACGCTCCATAGTCCATGCCTCTAGACTATTGACGGCGCTAACCGCACGGCCACAAAGCCCACAAAGAATCGTTCTTTATCTAAAATATTTAAATCAACTCGTATAAAAAAGAAGTCGAAAAAATCATTTTGACATTTTAACTACTGGAACGATTTTCAAGGTGTTCTCATGAAATAAATGCTTAAGAGCGCTACTTTTGTGGCGAAATACAAAATCATAAAATTCAAGTTGGTTTTTCATGGCTAATTCTCCGAATAATTTCATTTTCACAGTTTCTAAGTGAGGGTCGCCAATGACTACATGAGATTCCATGAAGATTGATATTTGGTCCAGTAGTTCAAAAATTATGTTTTAAATTTTTTTTTTTCAAAAATCTTGATTTTTTTGACCACCCTGGATCGAAATTGGACAAAATTAAAAATTGAGTTTATTTATTTTCGAAAAAGAATGATTCTACCAAATATTGCGAAAATCAGAGATATGGTATATGTGTTTCCCATTGAATAGCTGATTTTTCATACAAAAACTAATATGATTATCAAAAAAAAGTGGACAAACATGGACAAATGAAATACCATGGATTTGATGGGCCTGCATGTATACTTTCAGATTACGATTGAAATTTTTGCTAATATTTGCTACTAGCTGCAGTAGAATGCTCAGAAAAATATCACTTTTTCATGAAAAACGCTTATAATATGCTTGAAAATGAAGTTATCAACCATCTAATATAACCAAAAGATGCGCCATCCAAAGACCTTGAAGCGATGCTAAGACAGTTTTTTGGAAATATTCTGATTTGATGAAAGTGGAAGCTGAAAACTTTTTTTTTTCGGGACCACCCTATATAAATTTAGCAATTTTGTCATAAAACATCACCTATATGAGATAAAATAAATGTTTATTAAGCGAAAATGCTCAGAATTAAATTTTCTACAACTTTGTAGAACTATATGAACTCCTAACTCAAAAGGGTAAAAAAATATAATTCCAAAAAATTTTCACCGGAGGGCCACCCTAATGACAACTTACACCAAAAATAGATCTCTTCTTGTAGATCATTTCTTCTGAAGACGTCAAAACTCTAGCACTGATGGTTTTCGAGTTATCGATTTATGTCGTGAAATTTGACGAATCCGACCATTGTGCAATGTTGAAAAAATCTGTTTTTAGTAAAAAGATGAATGAAGAATAGACCAATGCAAGATCTTGATCTAACCTCACTTATTTGACAGTTCACAGAGCTTGTTTACAAGGTGTTAGAAGAAAAATCGATGAGGAGAAAATTAAAATTCATATTTTTAGTTTAAAATTGCTGCGATCCGAATATTTCAATGATATTCTTTGCATTCAGCATGAAATCAATCGCAAAGGACATCTACATGCGAATAAAATGACGAAACAATTTTATCGGAAGCTTCGCCAGAGGCTAAGTCCCGGTGAAAAAGCTCTGTGAACTGTCAACCTACGTCATCATGCACTGGTCTATTGAGACATAATGAGTTGATGATTATTAAGTGGAAGTTTTCAAACGCGTCAACGTTTTTATTCTGACCTTTTATGCAATTTTGATGATGATGAAATTAGACATGACGAGTTTTCGCTTATTAGGTGGAGCGTCAACGTTTTTATTCTGCTCGTAGACCTTTTGAGCAGTTTTGTAAATTTTTATTTTTGGTAAAGATGAATGAAGAATTGAGAATGATGATTTGATGCTTATTAGGTGCAACTTTTTAACCCTTATGCGGCCAACAAAAAAAAACACGTGGATTGCCGACAGGGTACCCGTGTTCCCATAAATTGATATTCTTATAACTTCAACAATTTTCAACCGATTTGGATAATTTTGACAGTTTTGGAAACAGAAACTCATATACTTTTTGCCAATTGTCAAGGTTTACAGCTGATGTCCATGGATATACAAGAAATCTTTGAAGTAAGGCTAAAGAGTCTACAGGCGTAACAAAAGGCCATTCAACCAATTTCAAATATGCTACAAGCTCTTTGCACTTCTTAGAATTGAAGGTCCCAACTAACAATTTTGGTGCTAAAAGCTTCAACTTCTAGCCTTTGGCTGTATAATATTTGAATAAAAGCAGCCAATGCTGAATAAAAGAAAAGCCTCCGCAAATAATCCCTTAAACTTCAACTCGACTATTACCCAAATATCTATCAGCTAGTCAGTTTGTGCCGAATATATTTCATCTTTTATTGTTTATGCAGCTTTCATATAGTCATAAAACAGCTCTGTCTGAATTAGCAACAAAGCTTATCGGTTAAGAGCTGATGTATGTAATTAAGTTGCTTGTTAGCAACTTCCCATATTACGGTGAGTAGCATTCACAATGAAAATGTTTTCGCTGTTGTTATAGAACTAACAATATAGCGTAATGGCGCTATAAATGAACTAACGAAGCTTTTAGGCAACTTCTGTATCTTTGAAGATTACACAACGTTTAAGTAAACCTTATACTGTTTCTTTTTATAGCTTATCAGTATGGAACGTCAAAATCGCAATGTTTACATTTGATTTTTGTTGCCGGAGCTGTGTATGAGCTATTGATTTCTGTAATGCAGCTACAAAGGCATTCACTTGCTTTTATAGCAACGGACAAAGCGCTGTCATTAATGCTAGCAGATAGTGTAAGAAAACAAGCCATTTAGAAGCGATATTGCTGTTGACGGCTACTGTTAAACGATTAGCAGCAGAGTAACATCTATACAGATCGAGAAAATGTTGCCTAAAAACAATTTCAGCGATTGATGATGCATCAAAGTTAGCCCACAGAACATGCTGACAGATGTTTGAATAATGGTTGAAATAATGCTGAAAGCATACTTTTTAAGCTTATGTGCTGAAAGCAGCATGAAGGCTTTTTCTAACGTTTATACAGCATGAATCTGAGAATTGCGTTAGTAAAACAACCTATAGGGTGTGCGAAGAAGCACATCCATAATTTTCTTTGTTATTTACATATGTCAAAGTGACGGTGATGACAGAGCAGCGGCCATTGAATAAGGAAATCAGGAGTTCGAATCTAGGTAGCAACAAAATTGATATTTGAGTTTTCACAAAAAAAACATTAAATAAACTCCGAAATTTACTCTCCTCTCAAATAATATTTAATCAAAATGAATTCAGTGGCTGGATTAAATTTATTTAACAGATTTAAAAAATCTGAATAAGCGCCATTGGAGCGAATTATATTACTAAATGGTTTAATAAAGATTGAGAAAAAATGTGTAACATGCTGTAAAGTAGTTGTGCAGGCACGTCAAAAACAGCTGAATAGATTCGCCAGATTTGCTGGTAAAGGCATTGAATAGAAGTTCTATAGCACACATATTCAGCTTGAAGCCGTATAGACGAGTTGAAATAACATTTACATTGACATTAAATGTTAGTTGGGGTGTTCGCAGTATATGCTTCGCGTAATGCAAAAAATCCCTGAAGTGAGGTCTTAGTCATCCGAGAAATCTCTGGAGTAAATCCTAAGGATCTACTAGCGTAACCAAATGCCTATTATCCAAATTCAAGTATGGTATAAGTGTGTGTACAAGTGTACAAGTGTGGTACTTAGCATAGAATGCGTTCACAGTATATGTTCGAAGTGATCCAAGAAATCTTTGGAGAAAGGCCTTAAAATCTACACTCGTAACCATGGGTCCATGGACTTGTCTCAAAAATCCGATGCGCGCGCCACGAGTGATCGATTGGCCAACTAATGATTAAATTGTTGATTAACTAATGATTATTTGTATCGACCAGTAAATCATTGAACGATAGAAATTTGACGAGTGTTATGTCTGTTTGTCTGTGATAATACGATCACAACATATTTACTGCAAAACCTCGTTTTGCGCCCAAAACGGGGGAGCGTAAATGGAATCAGAGTGAAAAAGAGGGAGCGTTATTTAGAATTTCTAACGTACAAAGAGGGAGCCCTATTTGGAATTTGGAGCGTGAAAAAGTTTGCCATCTTTTAGGTAAGCAAAGTTTGATATTTAACTTACTTTTAGTCTTCAGATGTGTCTTCTACCAAACTCGGTATGCGGGTCGTCCAAATTGTTTTCGTTATCATGGTTGTCTAATTTTTTTAGTGTTGATGCCTTAAGATGTTCTTGGTACGCCGAGAAATCAAGAAGACGTAAGTAAGACGTTCATCATCATTTTCAAGTATTTAAAGTTTTTCGAGATCCTCCTGGAACTTGAACCTATGTGTTTTGTGTTACATAGAATAGAGCGCCTTTGTATATATTCATGGTCATCCAAGAAAACCCTGGAATATGCCTTAAGATCTACATGCGTAACCGGAGATCTTTCGGCCTGTTTTAAAAGCGGTATATGCCCTTTGTGGTACATAGAATAGAACGCCTTCATAGCATATGTTCATGGGCATCCGAGAAAAACCCTGGAAAATACCTTAAGATCTACACGCGTAATCAAAGACCTTTTAAATTGTTTCAAAAGTGGTATATGCCCTTTGTGGCACGAACAATAGAATGCGTCCATTGCGTAGGTTCATGATCATCCAAGAAAACCCTGGAATATTCCTTAAGATCTACACGCGTAACCAGTGATCTTTTGGCTTGTTTCAAAAGAGATACATGCCCTATGTGGTACATGAAACAGAATACGTCCATTGCATATGTTTATCGCCTTCCAAGAAAATGCTAGAATAGGCCTCAGATACTTACGTAACCAGATACTTTTCGGATTGTTCCAAAAGTGGCATATGCATATGTTCATTGTTATCCAAGAAAACCCTTGAACAATCCTCAAGAACTTTACGTGTAACCAGAGTTCTTGCGACCTATTTGAATAGTTATACATGCCCTTTACGTACCATAGAAAAGAATGCATCCATTTCAAATGTATGGTCATCCAAGAAAACCCTGAAGTAAGGCATTAGGATCTACACCAGAGATATATCAGCCTGTTTTAAATTTGGCACTTGTACTTTGAGGTCCACGAATAAAATGCGTTCTTGGCATATACTTATGGCCATCCTAGAAATATATGGAGAGAAGTCCTCCTAGGCTTGCACGAATAACTAGAGGGTCTTCAATCTAATTTCATAATCTTTGCGCTATTAGCCCGTTTTTTCCCTTACGTTCTCAACGTGAAGTTGTATCGTTCCAATTTATTCACATTTTGCATTTCCAAAAATAGACAGCTTCGTATTAGTGATATTAATGAAGTTTGTATACTACATACCTGGAACCAACAACAACAAGACAACAATAACTACTAGGAATGCAAATATATCAAGATGAGGTTTCAAATCGTGTTTATTCTTCAATAACTGCCTAGAGCTAATGACAACAACTTGAACTACTTGAAATGCAAACATATGCCAATAGCCGTTTGCTGGTTGATCTGCAGATCATTCCTGTATGGAGTTCATAGACTACCCAGTACCATGGCAGAAACAAAAATTACTTGGAATGCATACATTCACTTAGATGAGGTTGCACAACTTGTTACTTTTTCAAGTATTAGGTCCATCAAGAACTACTCATTCAATCATATAGCAAGAAGCGGTCACAGAACTGGCCTATTCCTCAACAACAGCCTCAACTAGGGATGTTGATCTGCAGACCTTTACGGAGTTCGTAGAGAACCCATGACAATAAAAAGCACTACCCGATTTTGTCTACTTCCAATTTTCATGAAATAACTTTCAGAAAAATATATTAAGTTATTTTAGTGGAATGTATTCAACCGTCTAAGACGAATTAAGTACTCTACATTTAATTCCACCAATTATTATCGATATCTTTGCTGATACGTATTTCAACCACAACTGTGTGGTCGTCTTAGTCGTCAGTCAACTTAGTCGAGTCAAGTACGAGACACTGAAGAATAAAAATAAAAATAAATGGTGGAATTTCGTCTGTGGTGGAGTGTTCTTAATTCGTCTTAGACGGTTAAATTACGGGTTCCATTCACGTATTTTACCTTTCCAAGGCATAATCTTCATTCATATTAGCGAAACAAATAAATTTGAAATAAAATCTGTTCCGATTTTGTTACATTTTCTACTTTATCACCCCAAAAAGGGTCACACAAAGTGTGTAATGTTCAATAAATGCCTTCGTTACAGAGCCCACGACAATAAAAATAACTACTTATAAAATACATATACCACACTGATAAAAATTATATAGTAACAGTAACTATTCACTCGCGTTTAATTTTACTATGGCCATGCGCCACAATCTAATAGTAAAACTAACTACAATTCCATTTATTCTGAACTACAGCGAAGGTTTTTGCACAGGTATCTAGAGCACCCATAGTAAATTTAAACATGCAATTCAGTTCCCGCTAGCCTCGCCACGATTTGTGATTTTGTTGTTTTTAGCAGTTTTCCACTTCACACCATCTTCATTAAACAAAAACTGGTAAGTTCGGTAAATTCCTCTTTCCCCAAAATCATCTCAATAATGAATATGGTTTCTATACAGGTGCCGCATTCATATTGACCTCACATGCTCACATATAAGAATTATTGGTATTCATTACTGAATGCTTTGACGGCTTTGAAGGACATTCCTTGTTAAAAGGTTCCGCGGATTCTATCCTAGAAAAAATACACAAGTTCCAGTCGAAGTAGCCGTAGATAGATAATGTTGGTATGTATTTCAAGTTACAAGTTATTTTACAATAAATGCGATATAGCATATTTATTTATATTCCAGAGCCGAAAACCATCCTGCTCATCAAGCAACAACATATTTTCATCACTTGTTTCTTCACCATCGGAGAAGAAAAACCACATAACAATGAATGATTGGCGAGGAATCTCCGCGATTTTTGTCTTGCATTACTAATCCTTAGCATGAAGTGTATTATTATTTATCAATAAGAAATATGTCTAAATTGACTATCCTATATTTCTCCTGGAACATCACGAAAATATCTGAAACACAAATAAACGGTTACACAGAAATAATTTCTACCGTTCATAGTAGTATGGAACCACAACCCATGGTAAATTTTACTTTGTTCATATGCCATGTTTTCTAGTGCCCATGACGTAAACATATTTCATTCTACTACTTCCCAATTTTGAAAACGGCATGGTAAAATCAACCGCTGTTGCGGTAGTTTCAAAAGCATTTTGCATTCTGCAGAAATCAAGTGGTAAAATGTTTTTGACATCACCCTTGATATAGTACGCGTTACCATGTCGCTTCTTTCAGTGCAAGACTGCCTCCATCAAGGAGGAGATCCACTGACCTTGACTCTATGGAGTTCATAGACTACCTGGAACCAATGACAACAACAAGAACTACTTGGAAGTCAAACATATACCAAGAAGGCGTCACACAACTTGTTTATTCTTCAATAACTGCATCCGTTACGGAGGTGATCCACAGACCTTGACTCTATGGAGTTCGTAGACTACCTGTAGTCCACGACAACAACAAGAACTACTTTGAATACAAACATATACCAAAATGGGGTCACAAAACTTGTTTATTCTTCGATAGCTGCATCCATTACAGAGATTGATCCGAATACCTTGATTGTATGGAGTTCGTAGACTACCTGGAACTCACGACAACAACAAGAATGCCATGAAATACAAACATACACCAAGAAGGCGTCATACAACTTGGTAATTCTTCAAAAACTGCCTTCATTACTCGTTGGCGCAATCATCAAGGTTCACTTAAGAAGCAACAACTCATTGAGGTTTGGGACTGCATACAACTTCACTAAACCCAGAGTTCTCGAAATCAATCAAAAAACTACCAGCAGGAAAAATATTTTCGTTGGCGCGATCATCAAGTTTCACACAAGAAGCAACAACTCACTGAAGTTTGGTTCTGCATTCAACTTCACTAAACCCAGAGTTCTCGAAATCAATCAAAAAACTACCAGCAGGAAAAATATCCTCGTTGGCGCAATCATCAAGTTTCACTTAAAAAGCAACAACTCATTGAGGTTTGGGACTGCATTCAACTTCACTAAGCCCAGAGTTCTCGAGATCAACCAAAAAACTACCAGCAGGAAAAATATCTTCGTTGGCGCGATCATCAAGTTTCATATAAGAAGCAACAACTCACTGAAGTTTGGTTCTGCATTCAACTTCACTAAACACAGAGTTCTCGAGATCAACCAAAAAACTACCAGCAGGAAAAATATCCTCGTTGGCGCAATCATCAAGTTTCACTTAAGAAGCAACAACTCATTGAGGTATGGGACTGCATTCAACTTCACTAAGCCCAGAGTTCTCGAGATCAACCAAAAAACTACCAGCAGGAAAAATATCTTCGTTGGCGCGATCATCAAGTTTCATATAAGAAGCAACAACTCACTGAAGTTTGGTTCTGCATTCAACTTCACTAAACCCAGAGTTCTCGAGATCAACCAAAAAACTACCAGCAGGAAAAATATCCTCGTTGGCGCAATCATCAAGTTTCACTTAAGAAGCAACAACTCATTGAGGTTTGGGACTGCATTCAACTTCACTAAGCCCAGAGTTCTCGAGATCAACCAAAAAACTACCAGCAGGAAAAATATCTTCGTTGGCGCGATCATCAAGTTTCATATAAGAAGCAACAACTCACTGAAGTTTGGTTCTGCATTCAACTTCACTAAACCCAGAGTTCTCGAGATCAACCAAAAAACTACCAGCAGGAAAAATATCCTCGTTGGCGCAATCATCAAGTTTCACTTAAGGAGCAACAACTCACTGAAGTTTGGTTCTGCATTCAACTTCACTAAACCCAGAGTTCTCGAGATCAACCAAAAAACTACCAGCAGGAAAAATATCCTCGTTGGCGCAATCATCAAGTTTCACTTAAGAAGCAACAACTCATTGAGGTTTGGGACTGCATTCAACTTCACTAAACCCAGAGTTCTCGAGATCAACCAAAAAACTACCAGCAGGAAAAATATCCTCGTTGGCGCAATCATCAAGTTTCACTTAAGAAGCAACAACTCATTGAGGTTTGGGACTGCATTCAACTTCACTAAACCCAGAGTTCTCGAGATCAACCAAAAAACTACCAGCAGGAAAAATATCCTCGTTGGCGCAATCATCAAGTTTCACATAAGAAGCGACAACTCATTGAAGTTTGGTTCTGCATTCAACTTCACTAAACCCAGAGTTCTCGAGATCAACCAAAAAACTACCAGCAGGAAAAATATCCTCGTTGGCGCAATCATCAAGTTTCACTTAAGAAGCAACAACTCATTGAGGTTTGGGACTGCATTCAACTTCACCAAACCCAGAGTTCTCGAGATCAACCAAAAAACTACCAGCAGGAAAAATATCCTCGTTGGCGCAATCATCAAGTTTCACATAAGAAGCGACAACTCATTGAAGTTTGGTTCTGCATTCAACTTCACTAAACCCAGAGTTCTCGAGATCAACCAAAAAACTACCAGCAGGAAAAATATCCTCGTTGGCGCAATCATCAAGTTTCACTTAAGAAGCGACAACTCATTGAAGTTTGGGACTGCATTCAACTTCACTAAACCCAGAGTTCTCGAGATCAACCAAAAAACTACCAGCAGGAAAAATATCCTCGTTGGCGCAATCATCAAGTTTCACATAAGAAGCAACCACTCACTGAAGTTTGGTTCTGCATTCAAAAAACTACCAGCAGGAAAAATATCCTCGTTGGCGCAATCATCAAGTTTCACATAAGAAGCAACCACTCACTGAAGTTTGGTTCTGCATTCAAAAAACTACCAGCAGGAAAAATACCCTCGTTGGCGCAATCATCAAGTTTCACTTAAGAAGCAACAACTCACTGAAGTTTGGTTCTGCATTCAACTTCACTAAACCCAGAGTTCTCGAGATCAACCAAAAAACTACCAGCAGGAAAAATATCCTCGTTGGCGCAATCATCAAGTTTCACTTAAGAAGCAACAACTCATTGAGGTTTGGGACTGCATTCAACTTCACTAAACCCAGAGTTCTCGAAATCAATAAAAAACTACCAGCAGGAAAAATATACTCGTTGGCGCAATCACCAAGTTTCACTTAAAAAGCAACAACTCATTGAGGTTTGGGACTGCATTCAACTTCACTAAACCCAGAGCTCTCGAGATCAACAAAAAACTACCAGCAGGAAAAATATCTTCGTTGGCGGGATCATCAAGTTTCACATAAGAAGCAACAACTCACTGAAGTTTGGTTCTGCATTCAACTTCACTAAACCCAGAGTTCTCGAGATCAACCAAAAAACTACCAGCAGGAAAAATATCTTCGTTGGCGCGATCATCAAGTTTCACATAAGAAGCAACAACTCACTGAAGTTTGGTTCTGCATTCAACTTCACTAAACCCAGAGTTCTCGAGATCAACCAAAAAACTACCAGCAGGAAAAATATCCTCGTTGGCGCAATCATCAAGTTTCACTTAAGAAGCAACAACTCATTGAGGTTTGGGACTGCATTCAACTTCACTAAACCCAGAGTTCTCGAGATCAACCAAAAAACTACCAGCAGGAAAAATATCCTCGTTGGCACAATCATCAAGTTTCACATAAGAAGCGACAACTCATTGAAGTTTGGTTCTGCATTCAACTTCACTAAACCCAGAGTTCTCGAGATCAACCAAAAAACTACCAGCAGGAAAAATATCCTCGTTGGCGCAATCATCAAGTTTCACTTAAGAAGCAACAACTCATTGAGGTTTGGGACTGCATTCAACTTCACTAAACCCAGAGCTCTCGAGATCAACCAAAAAACTACCAGCAGGAAAAATATCCTCGTTGGCGCAATCATCAAGTTTCACTTAAGGAGCAACAACTCACTGAAGTTTGGTTCTGCATTCAACTTCACTAAACCCAGAGTTCTCGAGATCAACCAAAAAACTACCAGCAGGAAAAATATCCTCGTTGGCGCAATCATCAAGTTTCACTTAAGAAGCGACAACTCATTGAAGTTTGGGACTGCATTCAACTTCACTAAACCCAGAGTTCTCGAGATCAACCAAAAAACTACCAGCAGGAAAAATATCCTCGTTGGCGCAATCATCAAGTTTCACATAAGAAGCGACAACTCATTGAAGTTTGGTTCTGCATTCAACTTCACTAAACCCAGAGTTCTCGAGATCAACCAAAAAACTACCAGCAGGAAAAATATCCTCGTTGGCGCAATCATCAAGTTTCACTTAAGAAGCAACAACTCATTGAGGTTTGGGACTGCATTCAACTTCACTAAACCCAGAGTTCTCGAGATCAACCAAAAAACTACCAGCAGGAAAAATATCCTCGTTGGCGCAATCATCAAGTTTCACATAAGAAGCAACCACTCACTGAAGTTTGGTTCTGCATTCAAAAAACTACCAGCAGGAAAAATATCCTCGTTGGCGCAATCATCAAGTTTCACATAAGAAGCAACCACTCACTGAAGTTTGGTTCTGCATTCAAAAAACTACCAGCAGGAAAAATACCCTCGTTGGCGCAATCATCAAGTTTCACTTAAGAAGCAACAACTCACTGAAGTTTGGTTCTGCATTCAACTTCACTAAACCCAGAGTTCTAGAGATCAACCAAAAAACTACCAGCAGGAAAAATATCCTCGTTGGCGCAATCATCAAGTTTCACTTAAGAAGCAACAACTCATTGAGGTTTGGGACTGCATTCAACTTCACTAAACCCAGAGTTCTCGAGATCAACCAAAAAACTACCAGCAGGAAAAATATCCTCGTTGGCGCAATCATCAAGTTTCACTTAAGAAGCAACAACTCATTGAGGTTTGGGACTGCATTCAACTTCACTAAACCCAGAGTTCTCGAGATCAACCAAAAACTACCAGCAGGAAAAATATCCTCGTTGGCGCAATCATCAAGTTTCACTTAAAAGCAACAACTCATTGAGGTTTGGGACTGCATTCAACTTCACTAAACCCAGAGCTCTCGAGATCAACCAAAAACTACCAGCAGGAAAAATATCTTCGTTGGCGCGATCATCAAGTTTCACATAAGAAGCAACAACTCACTGAAGTTTGGTTCTGCATTCAACTTCACTAAACCCAGAGTTCTCGAGATCAACCAAAAACTACCAGCAGGAAAAATATCTTCGTTGGCGCGATCATCAAGTCTCACATAAGAAGCAACAACTCACTGAAGTTTGGTTCTGCATTCAACTTCACTAAACCCAGAGTTCTCGAGATCAACCAAAAAACTACCAGCAGGAAAAATATCCTCGTTGGCGCAATCATCAAGTTTCACTAAAGAAGCAACAACTCATTGAGGTTTGGGACTGCATTCAACTTCACTAAACCCAGAGTTCTCGAGATCAACCAAAAAAACTACCAGCAGGAAAAATATCCTCGTTGGCGCAATCATCAAGTTTCACATAAGAAGCAACCACTCACTGAAGTTTGGTTCTGCATTCAATAAACTACCAGCAGGAAAAATACCCTCGTTGGCGCAATCATCAAGTTTCACTTAAGAAGCAACAACTCATTGAGGTTTGGGACTGCATTAAACTTCACTAAACCCAGAGTTCTCGAGATCAACCAAAAAACTACCAGCAGGAAAAATATCCTCGTTGGCGCAATCATCAAGTTTCACTTAAGAAGCAACAACTCATTGAGGTTTGGGACTGCATTCAACTTCACTAAACCCAGAGCTCTCGAGATCAACCAAAAAACTACCAGCAGGAAAAATATCCTCGTTGGCACAATCATCAAGTTTCACATTAGAAGCGACAACTCATTGAAGTTTGGGACTGCATTCAACTTCACTAAACCCAGAGCTCTCGAGATCAACCAAAAAACTACCAGCAGGAAAAATATCTTCGTTGGCGCGATCATCAAGTTTCACATAAGAAGCAACAACTCACTGAAGTTTGGTTCTGCATTCAACTTCACTAAACCCAGAGTTCTCGAGATCAACTAAAAAACTACCAGCAGGAAAAATATCTTCGTTGGCGCAATCATCAAGTTTCACATAAGAAGCAACCACTCACTGAAGTTTGGTTCTGCATTCAACTTCACTAAACCCAGAGTTCTCGAAATCAATCGAAAAACTACCAGCAGGAAAAATATCCTCGTTGGCGCAATCATCAAGTTTCACTTAAGAAGCAACAACTCATTGAAGTTTGGGACTGAATTCAACTTTAATATTCACAGCATTTATAGAATACGCCAAAAAATTACGAGCAGGAAAAATATATTCGTTGGCGCAAACATCAAGTTTATCATAAAGCATCAACTTATCGAATTTTCGGACTGCATTCATCTTTACAAATCACAGCATTTTTTCAAAATACGTCCAAAAATCTATGAGCAGGAAAAATGTATTCCACTATATTCTTTGGCGCAATCATCAAGTTACACTTGGAACGCGACAACCGAAACGAGTTTATATAATTATCATAAAGTTAGCTTAATGTGATGAGTTTATTCATAAATCTGTACCTTTATTACATCTTCAAACAATACTTCGTAAACGACATAATTTGGAAAAATATAGTAGTACACTCAATTATTATAACCATTTGTTATAAAAAAGTACTCAGTCCCAGTGAGTTTAAATATTAGGTACATAGTCTGATTAGAACGCAATGATTGTTACGGTTCATTTTATCTTGCTGTTAGTGACAAATGTTTGAGTGGATTTGTGTATGTCCCACTCTTGAATGTTCTGTGTTTGGGCCTGAAGATAGGCAATTAAAATTATAGATAGAGAAATCCCCAGACACAGACTTTATATTCCTGGTGCCACTTGGCACAAATTAATCGAGGGTGCCCAAATAGGATCTGAATCCTACACCACATAGAGCTATGTATACAACGATTTGGCTGTTGTAGACAAAATGCAAAACGCAATGAAAACACTTATGCGGGATTTTGACTGATGGACCAAAATCTTATAAGGAAACCTCGTCACATCTTGCAATGGGTAACCCGCATAGAAAAAAACCATTCCGTCTAATGTACTGATTATAAACTCATTTTAATACACACCGTTAACATTTACGTTGTTGTTCATTTACATTAATACCATAATTGCTTTTCAGGATTATGATTATTCAGATTATTAACTACATCATTTGCACAACAGTACATATGGTTAAAGCTTGGATAATAGTTGATGAATAATTGTATATAATCCGTCTATCGAAAGATGTTGACAGTTTCCGTTCGGTGCATCGTATTTATTGTTTAAAAAAAGTTCAGTACATCAAGTTGGTTCAAGTGCTGCAATTAAAATTCCATCCAAGTGAAATGAATAATGGTAAGTTTAACTTATTTGCATTTGTTATTCTCTTGCTTATTATTCGTTGTTTGTTTTATTTTAAGGCTGACTTGCAGGGCTTGTTATCAACCCCCTAAATTTTCGGAACACCAAAATTTCCGGTGGCCTATGGTGCAGAATTTTGTTTGGCACTAGGACGATGATCAGCCTTCCCTAAAATGGGGAACAGACGCTGTTGTGAGCCGCTTCTAACATGGAGAACAGACGTTCGATTAGATTTGGACCCCAGGAAAGGATCAAACCTCCCACCTTCCCTGTCAGCGTACGACCCTAGTTCCCACCGGAGTTGGTGATCCGATCTTCCCTAAGGTGGCTCGTACACTGGCCAGCACCACGGGGATGTAGGGATAGCACGATGAGAGTTGCTGGGTAAGAAGCTGAGGGCCACGAAATTGGGTCTATTTTATTCCTTCAGGGGCGCGAAGTAACAATGTGCAATGAAGATTCCATCCAAGTGGAATGAATAATGGTAAGTTTAAAAGATTTGCATTTGTTATTCTCTTGCTGATTATTCGTTGCTTGTTTTATTTGAAGGCTGACTAGCAGGGCTTGTCACCAACCCCCTGAATTTTCGGAAGACCTAAATTTCCGGTGGCCTATGGTGCACAATTTTGCTTGAAGATCCTCGCCGGCACTCGGACGATGATCAGCCTCTCCTAAAATAGGGAACAGATGCTGGTGTGAGCCGCTTCTAACATGGAGAATAGACGCTCGATTAGATTTGGATCCCAGGAAAGGATCAAACCTCCCCCTTCCCTGTCAGCGTACGACCCTAGTTCCCACCGGAGTTGGTTACCCGATCTTCCCTAAGGTGGCTCGTACACCGGCCAGCACCACGAAGATGTAGGGATAGGACGATGGGAGTTGCTGGGTAAGAAGCTGAGGGCCACGAGATTAGGTCTATTTTATTCCTTCAGGTGCGTGAAGTACCAATGCTACGCTTTACCATCCATTTGCCGTGATTTAAATCTATTTTTTTATTATCTTATAAGTTTTATTGATATTTTTAAATAAATTGTCTGTAAGTTGATGTCTCAGTTTATATAAATGATTATTAAGATGAAAGAAATTGAAAATAAATTCTGAAGCAATAATATAACGCAAGGGGTACCGTTGTACAAATTCTCCTGATATGCTCCGATTATAACTTTAAAATAAGACTTATTGTTCGAATCTCGTAAAGCGGATGATATCTCAACATTATGTTGTATAATATGAGGAAAATTTTGTTCGAGAAAATGACCGATTTTTTATAGTAACATAACTTAACCGCCCTTTCCACATATTGTAAATTGGTGAAATACCATTTATCGTATTGTTGAAACAATTTGAGGTAGTGTAGACGTATTGTTGCGATAGATGATTCGTACTGTTTTCAAAGTATTGTTTGGAATGGTTTTGAATTATATGGGAGACAGTAATGTAATAGTCCAGAACTATGCGGGAACACATTGGACGTTTCTCTCGGGGCACAGAGAGATCGTCAGTTATTTTAATTTGTTGATTGTAGTGTTAATTATTTATTTTTGTATGTTCGTAAAACTTTTTATTGTAATATGGCTCCCCGACATGTGTTACGGTTTATTTTATCTTACCTGTAAGTGACAAATGTCTGATTGGAATTGTGAATGTTCCATTCCTGAATGTTCTGTGTTTGGGCCTGAAGATAGGCAATTAAAATTATAAATAGAGGAATTCCCAGACACAGACTTTATATAGCTGGTGCCACATGGCACAAATTAATTAGAGGTGCCCAAATAGGATCTTAATCCTTCACCAAATCAAGCTATGTATACAACGACTTGGCTGTTGTAGACTAAATGCAAAACGCAAAGAAAACACATTAGCGGGATTTGACTGATGGACAAAAATCTTATAAGGAAACCTCGTCACATCTCGCAATGGGCAAAATATTGAACGTTTCTCTCAGGGCACAGAGAGAACGTCAGTTATTTTAATTTGTTGAATGTGTTTATTGTTTATTTTGTATATTTGTAAAACTTTTTATTGTAATATGGCTCCCCGACGAAAACCATGTAACTCAGGTGTTGAGGACAAGATTCTTCACTTACCTAGTTGTAAGTTAAGTAATTTTAAGTTCTGTCACCAAGTTTGGTGTTCTCTTTATCCTGTGTTCTGGCATCAATGTGTGATGCGTCAGGAATTATTTTTCGTTTACCGTCTTTCGTTATCGTTACCGTTACCGTTAGCAATGCTCGAAGTTCCATCGTTGTATGGAGTATTTGTTTGAGATTGCGTAATTTAAGTTAGATTAGGAAGTAATCGTCCTCCTCAACACCTTTCCTCCAATCAAATTAACGAAATTTTTGTGGATGCTTCTAGACCATCCACAAAAATTTCGTTCCCGTTGGTTGAAGGTTGTGTTACGGTTCATTTTATCTTGCTGTTAGTGACAAATGTTTGAGTGGATTTGTGTATGTCCCACTCTTGAATGTTCTGTGTTTGGGCCTGAAGATAGGCAATTAAAATTATAGATAGAGAAATCCCCAGACACAGACTTTATATTCCTGGTGCCACTTGGCACAAATTAATCGAGGTGCCCAAATAGGATCTGAATCCTACACCACATAGAGCTATGTATACAACGATTTGGCTGTTGTAGACAAAATGCAAAACGCAATGAAAACACTTATGCGGGATTTTGACTGATGGACCAAAATCTTATAAGGAAACCTCGTCACATCTTGCAATGGGTAACACATTGTACGTTTCTCTCGGGGCACAGAGAGATCGTCAGTTATTTTAATTTGTTGATTGTAGTGTTAATTATTTATTTTTGTATGTTTTTTATTGTAATATGATATGAACGTATTAACAAATTAGTAGCATAGCCTACATATTTAATTTATCACTATTGTCAATTTTGTTTTATAAAATCCTCTTAATTTTATTGGATATTGTTTAATTTGATTTCAATAAATGTTTCAATGCATGACTGTGATCTCAGCAGGAAAAATTTGAATTTTGTGAACCCAGCAGGAAAAAAATTAAGCTTCCGAAAGCTCTCGAGCTTCAAATGTCACATATAGATGGCGCCACCATGGAAGTCGAAAAATTTTACCCACTCAATTTTTTTCCTGCTCGTTTAACACCAGCTTTCTAGGACTCGTATTGTTGCCAAGATAGTACTGACCTGTAAATAAGAGAAAACTAGACTAGAACTATTTATATTTAGAGAAAAAAAGTACCTATTACTCACCTTTCGTGTGGTCTCGGTGGTTCTTTATTTGTCACATAGGAGACCGCCCCGGACACAGCAGAGAGCAGGTATTTGCAGCTTTGTCATCGGGAATTCCTCGGGGAAATATAATCAAAATTGTGATTAAGAAAATTATACGATTAGGACTTGGGTTCGATTAAGGAAGAATTTAATTAAAAATTAATTTAATTGAAACCATATTAGATGGCCAAATTAGAAAACCAAAAGATGAATTCGTTCAGGAACTTCTCGAGATTAAACGCAATGAATTTCTTTATGGAATTATTCGAAGAAGAGATGCCACAATGAATTCCTTGAGGATTTAGTTGTTTACATAAATTGTCAAGGAATTTATACGGGATTCCTTCATAGGTTCCTTCGGGAATTTCTTCCCTGATTCCTCTAAGAATTTTGCCGGGCATTTGTCATGGATTCCTTAGGGAATCGAGAGTTTCTCCACAAGTTCATAAGAAAATTCTTTAACCAATTCCTTAAGGAATTTCTCTCGTCAACATTTGAAGGTTTCCCCCTGAGTTTGTTCGCTGTTAGCCTTAAAGGTTTCTTTCTCTAACAAATCACCGCAGATTTCTCCAGGAATTGATTCCGGGTTTCTGCAGGAATTAATGTGAGGATTTTTTTTGTATTCATTCAGAAATTTCTCCGTGGATTCTTACATTCCGAATGCTTCGGGGAATTTTCCAGAAATTCCTTATGAGATTTTCTTCAGGGCTTTCTTAGTGTTCCTCCAGTGTCGTTTATTACTCCAGGAATACTTTAATAATTCATCCAGGAATTCCTTCGTGGATTCTTCTAGAAATTAATTTAGCAAATTCTATAGTGATTCCTTTAGAAATCCCTTCAGTACTTTCTTAGACGATTCCCCGAGGAGATTTTTCGGGGATATCCCTTGAATTTCATTCGGAGTATCTCCAGGATTTCTTTAATAATGTTTTGGGTATTTCTCCAAGATTTTGTTTACGATTTCCTTCATGTTTTTTCAAAGAGATTATTTCGGAAATTTCTACGACAATTCAATTGAAAATTCTTCCAGAAACTCCTTTGGTAACATACTGTAATTTATTAAGGAATGTCTAAGGAAATTGGAATTTTTTGGAGTTAAGGAATTTCTTAAGGAAGTCTTCCAAAAATTTCTAGAGAAATTTCTCTAGAAATTCCTTTATTTGTTCGTTGAGGAATTCTTTAGAGAATCCTTCAGGTGCTTCTTCGGAGATTTCTCTAAGTGTTTCTTAAGTGAATGCTCTGGGGATTTCAATAAGAAGTCAACGTTTCCATCAGTACTTTCTCAGTGAATTCCTCCTTTTCCGAAGGATTTCATGGAGGACTTCCCACAGAATTTCATGGATGGCTTTACGAAGGATTTCCTAGAAAACTTTCCGTAAGATATCTCGAAGGATTTCACGCAAAATTTCATCGAGGACTACCGGAAGAATGTCATGGAGGACTTCCCGTAAAATTTCTTGTAGGACTTGCCGCAGAATTTAATGGAGAATTTAATTTCCTTATGAATTGATGAAGGATCTCCCAGAGGAATTCTTAAATGAATCCCCGGAGGAATTCCCGGAGGAACTCCTGGAAGTAATTCCGAAAGAACTCCCGGAGGTATTACCGAAGATGCTCACGGAGGAATTTTCGAAGAAATTTCCGTAGGTTTTCTCGGAAAATTTCTTGAAGCAATCCCAAGAGGAATTACCGGAGAAATCTCCAAAGAACATTCCGAAGGAATCCCTGAGAAATTCCCAAATGAATCACCGGAAGAATACTCGAAGGAACTTTCAAAAGATTTCCCGATGGAACTCGGGAGGAATTCCCCAAGAAATCCCTTAAGAAATTGCTGAAGGAACTCCAAGAGGAAGAATCATAAGAATCCCGAAGGGAACCCCGGAGTAATACGCAAAGGAGTCTATGGAGGAATTTTCCAAAGAATTCCCGAAGGAACTTCCAGCGGAATTCTAGAAGAAACTCTGAATTCCTTGGAGATTTACCGAAGGAATTCCCTGAGCAATTGCTGGAGGAATTCGCGAAGGAATCCACGGTGCAATTCTCAAAGGAATTCCTGGAATAATTCATGAAAGAATTCCGGAAGTAATTCACGAATGAATCCTTGAAAAAATCCCCTTATGAATTGATGTGGAACTCCCAGAGGAATTCTCAAATGAATCCCCAGAGGAACTGCCGAAGGATCTACCGGAGAAGATACCAAAGGATGAATTTTTGAAGGAATTCTTGAAGAAATCCCCGGAGGAATTCCTGAAGGAATTTCCTAAGGATTCCCCAGAGGAATTCCCGGAGAAATCTCCGAAGGAATTACCTCGGGAATTACCGGAGGAATTCACGAGGGAATCCCTGAGGATTTCCCGAAGGAATCCCTCGAAGAATACTCGTAGAAACTTTCAGTGGAACTCCCGAAGGAACTATTAAAGAAATTCCCGAAGGAACTCCGGGGGAATTCCCGAAGGAATCTCCTAAGCAATTGCTGAAGGAACTCCCAGAAGAAGAATCAAAAGAATTCCCGGAGGAAACCCCGGAATAATTTGCGATGAAATCCTTAGATGAGTTCCCTAAGGAATCCTCGAAAGAATTCCCGAACGAACTTCCAGAGTAATTCTGGAGGAATTCACGAAGGAATCCCTGAGGATTTCCCGAAGGAATCCCCGGAAGAATACTCGAAGAAACTTTCAGTGGAACTCCCGAAGGAACTATTAGAGAAATTCCCGAAGGAATCTCCTAAGCAATTGCTGAAGGAACTCCCAGAAGAAGAATCAAAAGAATTACCGGAGGAAACCCCGGAATAATTTGCGATGAAATCCTTACATGAGTTCCCGAAGGAATCCTCGAAAGAATTCCCGAAGGAACTTCCAGAGTAATGGCAGTGAAAACTCCGGAGAAATTGCCGAAGGAATTTGCGAAAGAATCCCCGAAGGAATTCCCTAAGGAACTTCACGGAGGAATTTTCGAAGGAACTCCCGGAGAAATCCCCAAGAAATATCCCGGAGGACTTCCCGAAGGAACCCCCAGAGGACTTTCCGGAAAAATCCTCGGAGGACGGAAGAACTCACGGAGGAATATTGTTAGGGAAATTTCCGAAGGAATTCTCAGAGGATTTTTCAAAGGAATCCTTGGAGAAATTCTCGAAGGAATCCCCGGAGAAATCCCATAATAACATCCCGAAGGAATCCCTGCAGGAATTCGCGAAAGAATCCCCGGAGGAATTCCCAACGGATTCCCAGGAGGAATTTCCAATGAAACTTTCAGAGGAATTTCCGGAGGAATCCCCCAGAGGCAGAATCAAAGAAATCCCCGGAGGAATTTCCGATAGAACTTTCAGAGGAATTATCAAAGAAATTCTTGAGGAATCTCTAAGAAATTCCTAGATAAATTTCTAAATGAATTCCCTAAGGATTTCAGGAGGAATTACCGAAGGAACTCCCGGAAGATGTTCCGAAAGATCCGGAGAAATTCCCGAAGGAACTCAGGCAGGCATTCTCGAAGGAATCCCCGGAAGCAAAGAAATTCCCGAAGGTATTTCCGGAGTAATTCCTCCAGGAATTCTCGAAGGAATCAAATAATTATCAAAAATTCCTGCTTCCTGATGGAATTCCCGCATGATGATTCCGATGAAATTCCTGAGAGAAATTCATGGAATATTTTCCAATTTTCAATCCAATCTTTTTCCATTCTCAAAGGATCTTCCGGAGAAATCTTCAGTAAATTTTTCGATTTTATATGAGACAATTGAATTCATAGAATTTACGTATACGTTTATGCTATAGCAATACTCGGAGCAACTTTAGAAAGCGTATTCTTATTGCTGAAGTAATTCCCAAGAATCCGTGGAGAAGAACTGTTTCCGGAGGATTTATCGAAACCGGTGCTATTTCCGAAGAAACTTTCAGAGTGATTTACTAATGGAGAAATGAAAAAAAATCCAGAAGAATGCTCAGAAGCTACAATAAATATATTAATTCTCGAATGATTTTCCGAACGAGTTCCAATGAATCATTTTTGTACCAATATGCTAATGGCTTCCTAGAAATACTGTTGCCTTCTCGAAGGACCAATGAGTTCACTCGACCTTCCGAAGATGTGACTCGAGCGTACAGATCAGCAATAGAGCAGCCTAATTAAACGCAACATTTTGCAGTAGAAGTGTGAACTGGTCGACCTCACTGTTTTTTTTAACAATAAAGCGCTCCCATTTTTTTGGGAAGTTCCTCTGGAAATTCCTTCGGAAGTTGCTCGGAAATTCCTTCGGAAGTTGCTCTGGAAATTCCTTCGGAAATTCTTCTGGGAATTCCTTCGAAAGCTCCTCTGGGAATTCCTCCGGAAGTTCCTCTGGAAATATCTTGGAAAATTCTTCTGGCAATTCCTTCGGAAGTTCCTCTGGGATTTACTTCGGGAGCTCCTCTGGGATTTACTTCGCAAGTTCCTCTGGGAATTCTTTCGGAAGTTCCTCTGGAAATTCCTTCAGAAGTTTCTCTGGGAATTCCTTCGGAAGTTCCTCTGGGAATTCCTTCGGAAGTTCACCTAGGAATTTCAATCTAAATAAGTATTTCAAACAATCTCAATTAATCTGTCAATCAATCTAAATTCATATTTTTTTTATCAATCTCTAAATCAATTCTTAATAATCTCGATCAATCAATCTAAATCAATCTCTCAATCAATATAAATCAAACTTTCAATCAATCTAAATCAATCAATCTCAACTCAATAAATCAATCTCAACTCAATGAATCAATATCAATTAATCAAACTCAATCAATCTCAATCAATCTCTGTAAATCAATCAATCATTGGTACAAATTATACTTAGCTTTTTTGGATGTCTGCCTCCAACTTGTTGTCCATTCTGTGATTTCTTCAACAGGACGTCGCTTAGTTTCCGGAAGCCAGTAAACTTGGTTCGACTCCTTGACCACTTTGAATCGATGTGCCTACGAGTAGATCTGATTGGTCTTGTTCCAGGCCCGTGGGATTGGCTATGGAGAATTTTTTTTTCAAAGTTCAACAGCTTCTTGGCGCTTCTTCCACGGGGAATCCAGAACCGTTTCGTTTCGAGCGCGTCGAATCGCTCCAAATCACACCCACTCACTTTGACTGAATCGAAACGTTGTTGGAAAAGTCATCCAGTTCGGTCACCAACATCAGCATTTGGAGCCACACCGGGATTGGACGAACGGTAGGTGTCCCAGCGGGCGATTCATGGCCTTGGCAAATTTGCTGTGTTACGTTAGTGCAGCAGTCGAGTTCGATTGTCTTGGCTACCCAGCAGGATGGCTTTGATGATGTGTAAGGCGTGGACGATTTTCTGTTTCCCGTCCTAGGATGTATACTATAGGGAAAGGATTACTTGAGAAAACTCAGAATTAATGCTGTTTCAACAAAATAGGAACAATCAGACAAGTAGAAACCCGTGGATTGGTTACAGAAGGATTCCATTCGCCGACTGCTTATTGCGAGAAGATTGAAAAATTCGAACAGGGGTCCGACGGTCGACTGTCGGAAAGCTGTTCCGCAAACGTCAAATCACTTGTTGCACGGTAAAATTTTTGGTTTATTTTTCGGTGTGAATGTTGATTATCAAATTCAAGGAGAACATGCAACTTTAAACGAGTGTTACATGCCGCTAAATTTTTTTAACAAGTTTTATGATACTTTGAAGGCATTTGGTCATATATTTATGTGATTTTAAAACATTTTAGATTTCTCGAATATTCTTGGTATCAAGAAATATCAACACTTTTCGTACAGTGCATGACATTTTGAAGTTTCCGACACTCAGTCTGCTTCTTCTTCTTTGCTCCGCAAAATTAGAATTTTTCTCTTTTCTCGCAATACCTTTGCGGAAATTCCCTCGTACAGTTCAGTCCACGGTGACAGCACAACCGGGTAATCTTTGCCTTGCGAAAACTTTCCTTCCGGAAGGAAGCATCACACACGGCATCACCGCACATTCCTCTCGATTGCCGCACGATAGGGTCATTTTACGCCAATGTCCCAAGGGAATACAGTAATATGTAATTGCTTTGAGCTTTTTTTATCCTTTGCCTTTTATTTTTAGGAACGAATTGCACCACGGAATCTCACATCCTAAGCCAATAACCAGTGGTCACCTGGTTTTCCGGTGCTGGCATAATCGAATAATGTAATTTTTTTAGGTATGTAAATGGGTATTACGATGAATACCGGTTTAGGAAGCAGCTCTGTGGTAACGGTAACTCGGTTCCTCGGAGGTAGATACACAAACTTCCCGAAATGAGACACGTTTTTTTCCACAATCTTCTAAGGATTTCTCGATTTTTTTTTGCGACCGGACCGAACCGAACAACAAAAGCAACTTGTCAAAGTTCTCAAAGCAGGTCGGGAAAAGCAAGAAGGAAATAAATTCGAAGTTGCTCTTTTCAAAATGATATATCGTTTTGTTTCATTTACTCCTACCAGGAACTAATAACCGGGACATCGGAGTCCCGAAGAACCGATTTAAAATTCATGCAACCCATCAGATGAGCTGACGAGACCAGCACCGCCAGAGGCGCTAGTGTATTTTACTCATATGATGGTAAATTTATTTGAAAGTGTTTGCTGTGAGTTTTTGACAGATTCCTACCCCCCACACTGCGTCGCCCTCCCCTCACTGCGTCGCCCTCGTCATGTTTTGACGTTTGTTATATACGAGGAGCAGGGACTAATACCGGGATCCGACACTCGCAATTTTCTCGTGTTGCACTTAATTCTCAATCGGTGTGTAGGAGTCCTAGGTATACAACTGAAAAGACACTAAATACGCTGTCAGTTATCACGCATATTTCTCTCGCACCGTGCATTACTGACAGCATCGATGTTTTTGTTGTTTATTTGAGCAAGCAGGAGCTGAAATTATTTGCTGAAGTTTGTATTCGAAGAATACAAATCATGGCTTCCAAACGACACGTATTCTCCTACACGACTGTTCAATAATCGTCCGCGTATTTCTGAAGTGGTAGAGAACATAGATTTGTGCAAAAAACTATTGCTACGTTGTCCCATATCCATGGATACAATTCAACATAAGCTCGAAGACTCCACGCACGAGAGATTGGAGGAGTATAGTGCAGATATTCTGGACATAGCTCACAATATCCGGATCATTCATGGATCTACTTCCCTTGAGTACAACGCAGTGATGTACTTTGTTACGGATAGCGTCTGATTTGATTGAGATCCGTTAGTGTTCGGATTGTTTCCGATACTTCAATGAAAAAGCGGTGCCAGACTGGTTTGCAAGACCGTGCAATACCCGCCATGAGCTGGTGTTCGCCAAGCATAAAAGATACCAATACTGGACGGCGAAGGTCATCCGGGTAGTGAACACAAGTACGATGTTCGCTTTTTCGGTGACAAACATTCCCGGGCCGTTGTCGATGCCATTTTTGTTAAGCCCATTGACACAGATCTTGAAATTTTATAAATCAACCAGAAAAAGACAAGTTTTTAGAAATTTATGGAAGAATTGCGTAAGCATATGACGTTGACGTCTCTACCCAAGGATCACTATGCATATGGTAATTATTCATTATATATTCATTAAAAAAATATTTACCTTAGGAATTTGTGATGTAGACTGGCTTGTTCTTTTGTTCCGAATTTACCGCCGATATCTCTTCGCTAACTTTTCTGAATTTCCTAAATGTTTCGACGTTCTTCATCCTCGTCGCCAATTTGTAGGGAGGACGGGTAAACACTTGCTTCCGTTCTGAGGTATGTACTGATTTCAAGTGACATTCTTGTAAGCCAATCATTTCCAAGCCTCCTTAGTTTATTGCTACTTACAAGTATACTACACATATCAAGCAACTAACCAATCAAGCAACCAACCATTCAAGAACTAACTAACAAATCAAGATACCAATTATCCAATCAAGCAACTAATCAACCAGCCATCAAGCAAACAATAAACGAATCAAGTAACTAACTAAACAATCATTCCAACCCACCTTCAATCAATCAAGCAACCAATAACCAATCGTCCAATCAAGCAACTAACCAATCAGCCAACCAACCATTCAAGTAAGCTACCAATCAAGTAACCAACCAATCAAGCAATTAACCATTTAACCAACTAACAAATTAACTAATCAATCAATCAACCAACCAACTAATCAACCATTCAAGAAACCAAAAAACCAACCAATCAACTAGCCAGCCGACCAACCAATCAAACAACCAATAAAGCAATCAATCTACCATTTATGCAAACTATCAATCAACTAACCAAGCAATAAAACAATACCTTTACCAATCCACTATTCATTATATTTTTATATTATACTAGTCGACCCGGCAGACGTTGTCCTGCATAGTAGGCGAAAATCCGCGTTGTGAACTACCCATGCGAAATTTCCATACGGTTCTTAATTTTAGTTTTTAACAGTTTGGTCAACCTTATTCGTGATTTTTGCATGAGGAAATATCATATAAACCCGTCGGAAACGATTACGAACATATTTGCTGAAGGGATGAAGAAAATCCATCAAGCCGTTTTCGAGTTATGCGGATACGAACACAGACCATTTCATTTTTATTATATAGAAGATTTATTCAGACTAATAGCCTATTCAGATTGGGCTATTTATGACTTTGTTAAGTGAGAGGGTATCCAATTATTACGAGGTGTTCAGACTG
The DNA here is from genome assembly GCF_024139115.2 of Armigeres subalbatus. Lineage (NCBI taxonomy): Eukaryota > Metazoa > Arthropoda > Insecta > Diptera > Culicidae > Armigeres > Armigeres subalbatus. The sequence goes on from NC_085141.1 coordinate 152,422,460, forward strand.
CAGCAAGATAATATATTTATCTTGACGTTTCCTCATTTGCACGCTAATACAGGGTTGAATTCAAGGAGAGTTTTAAAATTTAATTTGCGAAATCAATCATTTGTGTGGCGACAATCGAACATTTTTTTCTGAACAAAGTTTCTACGAAAAAAAATATAAAAAAAAAATATGAAAAGGGATTTTCGAAGAATATTTCAAGACAAAATTTTCAAAACGACTTATCTGCTTTTGTAAACAAAGATTCAAACGACGATTTGACGAATCTGATAGCTCTCCCACGCAAATCAATACCATCAACAGGTAGCGGAATCCTTCACCTACCTATTGATGGTGTTGGTTTGCGTGGAAGCTATCAAATCTTCGTTGACTCTTGTTTACAAAAAGCAGAATAATCGTTTTGAAACCTATCTTGATTAAGCTCATTAAGGATAATGAGCGAAGCTACATTCATTAGTTGGGTGCGCCGTTCATCGGGGAATCAGACTATTCCTCAATTTATTTTAAGTTTAAAAGTATTTTGATTTTGTACTATGATCGAACGGAGATTTGATAGAAAAATTTAGATACTTTTGGGAATTCTCACAAATAAATAAAAAAAAGGACGATTGGACCAATTTTCAAGAAATATTATCGAACTAAAATGTATTTCCACCTGTATCTCCATGTATGAAGGGCAACTCAGTAATTTTTTTTTTCAAAAATGGAAACTGAACCATTGCGTTCTACTCGACAATCAATGATACAGCTTCTAACAAAATCGAATCGTGTGAATGTGATATAATTTAAACTGGATTTTGGATGAATTAATGCATTACCAATCCACGTTTTATTTAAGGTTATTCTACTTTATATATACATCCCATTCAAATCGTACAGTTGTCCCACGAAATCCAAAGTATATTAAGCCATTCAAGGAGCAGAATTGAAACAATTTATGAAATCATGTTTATTCATCAAATATATTCGTTTTACAACCATTCCTACGTTTTAAATTGTCTTCCGCATTGGCCCTTGAACTTTGAAAATTTATTCGATTTGTTCTATTAAATCTAGGTTTAAGTTAAATACTTCATGTTAATTCTAGAGAGCATCTGTTTTTAAACAATTCATGTTGAATAAGTGGAGAATAAATAATTATCATCATTATTTTCATCATATAAAATGCTTTCCACAAAACCATCACAATCGAGTTATTCTTCAGCGCTCAGAAGATGTCCATCTAACATGCATTCGACCCTGCTGCGACAGAAAGAGCATGACTGTCAACTACGAAACGAAATGAAAACAGAGAGAATTTTCTCTCTGGCAAAGAGAGCTTGACGCTTGTCAGTTTTGTTTTGTTGAATTTCTCCCTGCATCCCAGTGTTCATCCGGAAAATCAATCATTTTTGAAAAATGCTGTTGAAATATTACAGCAAACCCTGGTTGAACACAAGGCAGTCCATATTATGATGAACTTTCAGTCGAACTTGATCTGGATGGAAATGATGCGATAAGATACAGGAGCGTAACAAGCTCAATAAAAGAATGATTTATATATAAACTTATTATTTAAAAACAAATAAAGTAACATCCAATTTCATTTGCGTAGTTCATGTTTATATACCTGTTATTATACCTTTTGAAAAGTATGTGCAATACTAATAAATATTTACCGAACGAATCATCATATGTTTTATGTGCAGCGCTTATGTGAATTGTAATACATTCGCACATAAAATTCATGATGATAGAATCAACACCATTTCATGAGCACCGCACATATTATTTAAAAGTGAAAGCAACTGGTCCTGTTTTAAGTGCATTGCACATATATGTAATATGCACTTTTTTCTGAGTGCAGTTAGAACGAAAGCTCTCTCGTAATAATTGTTCGTAATAAATTCTTTATTTCTCAGAAAAATATATTAAGCTCTTTTAGTGGAATGTATTAAACCGTCTAAGACGAATTAAGTACTGTCCATTTAATTCCACTAGTTAATTTTCGTAATCTTTGCAGATACGTATTTCGACCACAACTGTGTGGTCGTCTTCAGTGTCTTGTACTTGACTCGACTTTAAGTCGAGTCAAGTATAACTGTTTCCACTTGATTTCGAAATTAACAATTAAATCAGACAATATAATCGACATCTTCTTCTCTTTTTAGCGGGTATCTTTTGACAGCGCAAAATGTATGGAATATTACGTAAATAATGACATCATAAAGCGTATTTACCCTGAAACGCCAATTATTATGTCATTAATGGCGTAATCTGAATAGGCTATAAAGGCCTAAGTGGCCTGTGCGGTATATATTGTGCTTCCGTGCGCCATGATGCGCACTAGTCGCCACGTAGTTGCGACAAAAGGAAACGGGAGAAAACTCGATTGTCGCGAGAGCTCACTTCGGTTTTCAACTGGAAGTACAATGAGAGTCTTCTCCATTCGGCTCGGTCCATGGCTACATGTCGCAAACTACGCAGTCTACGAAGGGTCCGCAAGTCATCTTCCACCTGATCGGTCCACCTTGCCCGCTGCGCACCTCGCCTTCTTGTGCCCGTCGGATCGTTGTCGAGAACCATTTTCACCGGGTTACTGTCCGACATTCTGACTACGTGCCCGGCCCACCGCAGTCTTCCGATTTTCGCGGTGTGAACGATGGATGGTTCTCCCAACAGCTGATGCAACTCGTGGTTCATTCGCCTCCTCCACGTACCGTCCGCCATCTGCACCCCACCATAGATGGTACGCAGCACTTTCCTTTCGAAAACTCCAACTGCACATTGGTCCTCCACGAGCATCGTCCAGGTCTCGTGTCAGTAGAGGACTAGGTCTAATGAGCGTTTTGTAGATTGTCAGTTTGGTACGGCGGCGAACTCTATTCGATCAGGTGTCTTGCGGAGTCCAAAGTAGGGTAGAGAACCATTTGGGTAGTACCCAGCCAGCCCTCATAGAGTTGTTGTTTACAGTTTAATTTTTCCATCGATGTTTATTTTTATTCCATTTCAATACTTAAATTAAAGATTTTTATAAATAATGGCGAAGTTATCCGAGTGGTGGTAGTGCTTGTCGGTGCGTTGTATGGATCTACCGGAAACAGCAAGGGAAAACTTGATACTTCCCAAAATAGCAGGAATAGAACGTTTTCCAAGAATCCGCGATGAAGGCACTGTAAAGAGAGTAAACTATATTGAAAATTGCGAAGGACGAAGGTTATAAAGCATACTAACTAGCTTAGCAGTCGGCTGCTATGTACCCGGAGGCATTTGCCGCAGTAAAGATTAGCACAGGTGCTCGACGTATGGATCTCCTGGGGAACAGCAAACGGAAAACTTAAAAGTGCCCAACACATTCCATGACGAAGGTGCTGTAAAAAAAAAAACAAAATTGAAATTTGCAAAGGACAAAGCTTGTATGAATGATACAAACTAGAAATACTAGAAATACTAGGTTAAAGTGTTGCTAATACAAACCAGTTCAGCAGTCGGCTGCTATATGTACTCGCAGTTTGACGCAGGTTTACTGCTGATTCAGGAGGAAATCCAAGGTTTTCGATCAAGACCGAGACGAGAAGAAGATGACGCAGCACATCCATGGACCAGTAGAGAATTATTTTTCCACGGTTGCTGGGAAAATTAAAATTTGATATGAAATATAAATATTGAGCATTCTGGAGATTTTCACTTGTTATGGGGAAATCTATAGATATACCTGCTGTGGATTTGCGGAATCCTTCAGAAAATCTAAGGATATATTTCAAAATTTCTAGGGATTATTTTACTAAACAAATAAAGACATTGTTCCGGAGATTTTGGGAATTTCTTCTAGGGATGCCTGGCTATTGCTCTAGGAATATCTCCGTGATTTTCATCAAGATTTTATCCGAAAATTGCTTCACGAAATTCATCTCAGAGTTCTTTTGATGATTTCACGAAGACTGCATATTCTACCACAAATATCTTCCATCAATTTTTTTTGGGGGAATTTCACCAGAATTTTTTCCGAGATTCCTCCTGGCTTATTTTTCCTTCAGCAATTACTTGGGGAATCCCTTGTCCCTTAGTCCCTGGTGAAAGGTCAACACTTCGCTTTGGGTACTTTAATAGAAAGCAACAACTCAAGGTGAGTTTTTGGAGATCACCCTAAAATTAAGTAATAATTACTCAACAATGTAAATAACAAACAATCCAAAAAGACAGTATTAGTAAAACACTCAATTTTGAGTACTTTCACACTCGATTTTGGATAGTTTGGTTTCTCAGTGTATGCAACATTGGTCAAAATGCTCGGAGCGATGGGTGCAGTTGACCTCCAGAAACGTCAAATCAGAGACTGACCCGCAGGCAAGCTGGCGGCCATTACCGCTCGCGGAAAACTGGATAGTTATCAAGTTATCTGTTGATTGCGCTATTCAAATTAATTCATGAAAAAAATGTTACTTAGGACCTTTTGAAAAGTTAAGCGAGAATTATCGTTAAAAATTACCGATTTCGGTCGTTTATTTTTACTTAAAAATAGGTTTTGGATGTTTGTTTTGGTCACGCAAAAACGTTGAAAATTACCGATTATTAGGTTATTTTCTAGTGTTTTGTTAAAAGAAAAACAAAATTCTTCAATTGATTCATTTATTTTTTATTGAGTAAATTTAAAAACCGGCTTTCCACCGAATTATGGTCCCTGTTGTATGGCATTGCAAATACTGGGTCCATAGCCTCTTACCTAACTCCCCGTGGTGCTGGCCGGGATACGAGCACCTTTACCTGGGATACGAGCACCCAGGTAATTAACCACGATGGGAACTTTTGTCGCATGCAAACAGGGAGGGAGGATGTGGTAGTTGGCTCCTCTCCGGAGATGTGAACCTTATCGAGCGTCTTGGAAGTGTTGGGAAGATCAGGTAACTAATCCCGGTGGAAACTAAGGTCGTATGCTAACAGGGAGGGGGGTTTGCTCCACTCCGGAGGTGTTAACCTGATCGAACCTCTGTTCTTCTTGGTAGGAGCGTCTGTTCCCTACGCTAAGGGCGGCTGATCATCGTCCGAATGCCAGCGAGCAAATCCGTGACCAACATTGCCAACCAACGGAGACCTCATTGAAAGTGACAGGCGTTCGAGCCCTGATCCATCCTGGAAGTTTCTCGGAAAACCATTTTCCGTGATTCTGAAAATAAATATGTAGAAGTTAATATATTATTCCCGGAAGTTGTCCCTTATCAATCAACCGCTTACCATCAGTTTAAAATCGTTGATTATCTCGATGTTGCCCGAACTTCAGCGACAGGAACAAGTAGGTTTTGATGGGCTGCACAGCAAAGAGCCGGAAGAAGCACTTGTATTTACAAAGTCAAGAAAAATCTAATTTTAGGTAAAAAATAACGTCATCGTCTAAAAACGTCAAATACCTAAAAGTAGGTAAAAAGAAACGAGAATTATCGCTAATTTTTACCGATATTTCTATAGTAAACATCCATTACCTAATTTTAGGTAAAATAAAAACCTAATTTTAGGTAATCTTATCTAAGCGTGCACGGAAAAGTTACTCAATTTTCGTAAAAAGTGGAACAACTCAAAATTTGAGTAGTTCCACTTTTTACGAAAATTGAGTACACTGAGAAACCAAACTATCCAAAATCGAGTGTGAAAGTACTCAAAATTGAGTGTTTTACTAATACTGTCTTTTTGGATTGTTTGTTATTTACATTGTTGAGTAATTATTACTTAATTTTAGGGTGATCTCCAAAAACTCACCTTGAGTTGTTGCTTTCTATTAAAGTACCCAAAGCGAAGTGTTGACCTTTCACTTCAGTTTGGCTGAAAAAACACTTTGCAAATCAGTCAGTCAGGAAGCATGTTCCGCACAGGCTGAAAATATTTTGCTGTCTGCGGAATAAAATAAGGCCTTCGGGAAAACCAACCAAGTTCACGGGTAAGTAGTATCAGAGAACATATAAAATATCCAATTTCTATGAATATTGCATTTTCAGCGGAAGTTTGGCACGGAGACTTTATGCAAGAGCAACTGAGAAGCAGAAGAAGCGAGGTTTGAATTATATTACCTGCAGGTAGAACCGTCTTCTGTATATCCGTTTGGATTATTTGGAAATGTGCATACAGGCCAGGAATATGTATGCAGCATGAGGAACCAGATGTAGCCTAGCCGTTGCGGCAGATATTCTATACCGCTGCCGGTTGGGCAAGATCCGGACATTTTTTTCTACGTTTCATATGAGCTGTGTAAAATGTATATAGTGTAGATAGACATTGAAATAAAATAATGATCATTTCGCATCAATCTTTGCATCAATAGCATAAATAACATTAAACGAAGAAAAACCAACAAATTTTAAAATTTTCCTGCAAAAATCGATTCTTGATTTTGAGTAATTTTTATTTAAACCGCAGTCTTTTTAGTACAGTTATTTTCACTCAAAATGAAGTCTTTTAAAACTACTTAAAATTAAGTACACTGAAAACCAAAACTACCCAAAAGTGGGTTGTTTGCACTCAAAACCGTGGTTTGGGCCAATAACCCAAATTTGAGTAAAATGACTTTTCTGGCACTAGGTAGTTTGCCTTTAATCCCATGTAAACAATTTACCCAAAGCTGAGTTTAATTTATCCAAAGCGGACCATGACCAACCCAAAATAGAGAATATTGAATTTACTCAAATTTGGGTTATTGGTCTGAAACAACCTCAGTGAGGTGTTTGCATCTTGCTCTAGTTTGATAGCAATCATGGGAAAGAAAGGAAAACTACCCAAATTTGGGTAAATTTTTTGTGCGATATTCTCAATAGTGCGTATATTGAACTCAAAGTTTGGGTTGATTTATCTGTCCGTGTACTTCGCGAAAAACTCAATTTTGAGTGGTTGCACTTAGCTGTCAAGTTGAGTGAAAATGACTTAATTTTGGATTGTTTCGAATTTCAGTGTAACTTTTCCGTGGGAAAAAAAGAGACGGCAATACAATTTCACTCAGTCTCTGAGTGATTTGAAACGGGCGTGTATGCGGTGATTTTTGTTGAACAGAAACAAAACAAAATCAACCGGTCGGTGTGTTTATTGTTTGTTTGTGATTGGAACTTTGTTTTAGATTTTAACCGAAATTACTTACTATAATAATTGTAAAACAGTAGTTTGTATATGTTTACAAGTTTTCTACATTATTTCCTAATATATAATAAGGAGCTCAAAAATATGCAGGCCCCAAAGCAGGAGGTAAGTTGTTTTTTTCTTTTGAGCGATGAGCGGATACCAGACCTCTCCTGGAAGAAAAGACTTTTAGTGTGGTTCAGCATTAGACTGGCCCAGATTACTATGGGGACCCGCATAAATACAAACTATAATAGTTCATGAACTTCATATACTGGCCCAGATTACTATGGGGACCCCCATAAATACAAACTATAATAGTTCATGAACTTCATATATTAACATTCCAAATGATTTAGAGCACCTCCACGGGAGTCCCCATCTGGGTCCCTATCGCTATTTCCGGGCCCTTTATAGAGACCCACTTTTACACCGGAGGTATCTAAACAGGAATGTAAAATAAGAACGCAACTCAAAATTAGCCGTGAGTTTCTAAATTTAGCGCCCATACTGGGTTGCTAAATTCCAATACAAGTTTCTATTTTGAGAAACGTCACTTTGATGTTGATAAAAATTGCAGGAAATCTGTTTTCTTTTGAAGAACAATTTCGGCGTAAATTAAATAGCAAGGAAAATATTCATTTTTATGGATCAGCTATAATGAAGAGCAATGCGCACCGGCGCCCGCTAGAACCCGAAATATTAATGGATTGTTCGGCGAAAGAAAATTCAACTGTTTTCTGTAGTAGATAAGATCAGGTCTATAAAATATCGAAAAAGTGGTCCACTTTACTGCATAGTGATATTAGCAATCAGTAAATTTCTTATTATAGTATACTCTTTTGTTGTGTGTTTATTTTTGAATGTGTAGCGAGCTACCTTGGTTTTAAGACAAGTTGAAAAAAAGAATTATATAAAATAGGTTAAGTTTGAATAGAATCGGAAATGAAACATGTTTGATTGAAGCAAAAACAAAACTTCGAAACGATATTTTAAGATTTGATGAAAATAACGGTTTTGGAATTAGGTTTCAAATATTTTGTTTACTGAACTTCCATTTGAATTTTTTTTCTAGATTTGAAGATGTGTTTCAGAGAGCGTATAACCGTTTGGAAAACTGGAAGCAAACTCGAAGGTAACAGTAGATTGGAATTGATGAATTGACATTTGGAAATTGGAATGGATTCGGATTGAATTTGGATTGGATTTGGATTAAATTTTGATTGCATTTGGATAGTGTTTAGATTGGATTGAAATGGCTTCGGATTTGGATTCGATGGTGATAAGGTTTATGTTAAATTCGATAGAATTTTTATGAGTTTGGTTTGTTTTAAAATCAGATTGTTTTTGAATTGGGTGAAGGTTGAATTTGGATTGCATTTGATCTTATTTGAATTAGATTTGGAAAGGATTTGGATTGGACTTCAATTTGGGTTGGATTTGTATTGTTTTTAGATTTCAATGGGATTTGGATTTGATTCGTATTGGATTTAGATTGAATTTAGATTGGATTTGGATTGGATTGGACTTGGATTGGATTCGGATCGGATTTGAATTGGATTTGGATTGGATTTGGATTGGATTTGATTTGGATTGGATTTGGATTGGATTTGGATTGGATTTGGATTGGATTTGGATTGGATTTAGATTGGATTTGGATTAGATTGGATTTGGATTTGGATTGGATTGAAATTGGATTGGATTGGATTGGATTTGGATTGGATTTGGATTGGTTTTTGATTGGATTTGGATTGGTTTTTGATTGGATTTGGATTGGTTTGATTGGTTTGGATTGGTTTTGATTGGTTTGAATTGGTTGGATTGGTTTGGATTGGTTTAAATTGGATTAAGATTGGTTGGATTGGTGTTTGATTGGATTGGTTTGGATTGGTTTGGATTGGTTTGGATTGGATTTGGATTGGATTTGGATTGGATTGGTTTAGATTGGTTTGGATTAGATTTGGATTGGATTGGTTGGTTTGGATTGGATTGGTTTGGATTGGTTTGGTTTGGATTGGTTGGATTGGTTTGGATTGGTTTAGATTGGTTTGGATTGGTTTGGATTGGTTTGGATTGGTTTGGATTGGTTTGGTTGGATTGGTTTGGATTGGTTTGGATTGGTTTGGATTGGATCTGGATTGGTTTGGATTGGTTTGGTTTGGATTGGTTTGGTTGGATTGGTTTAGATTGGTTTGGATTGGTTTGGATTGGTTTGGATTGGTTTGGTTTGGATTGGTTTGGATTGGTTTGGATTGGTTTGAATTAGATTTGGATTGGTTTGGATTAGATTTGGATTGGTTTGGATTAGATATGGATTGGTTTGGATTGGTTTTGATTGGTTTGGATTGGTTTTGATTGGTTTGGATTGGTTTTAATTGGATTCGGATTGGATTGGTTTGGATTTGGATTGGATTCGGTTGGTTTGGATTGGTTCGATTGGTTTGGATTGGATTGGTTTGGATTGGTTTTGATTGGATTCGGATTGGATTGGTTTGATTTGGATTGGATTCGGATTGGTTTGGTTGGTTTCGATTGGTTTGGATTGGATTGGTTTGGATTGGATTGGTTTGGATTGGTTTGGATTGGTTTGGATTGGTTTGGATTGAAATTGGATTGGTTTGGATTGGTTTGGATTGGTTTGATTGGATTTGGGTTGGTTTTGATTGGATTTGGATTGGTTTTGTTGGTTTGGATTGGATTGGTTTGGATTGGTTTGGATTGGATTGGTTTGGATTGGTTTAGATTGGTTTGGATTGGTTTGGATTGGATTGGTTGGTTTGGATTGGTTTGGATTGGTTTGGATTGGTTTGGATTGGTTTGGTTGGATTGGTTTGGATTGGTTTGGATTGGTTTGGATTGGTTTGGATTGGATCTGGATTGGTTTGGATTGGTTTTGTTGGTTTGGTTGGTTTGGATTGGATTGGATTTTGTTTGGATTGGTTTGGATTGGTTTGGATTGGTTTGATTTGGATTGGTTTGGATTGGTTTGGATTGTGTTTAGATTGGTTTGGTTTGGATTGGTTTAGATTGGATTTGGGTTGGTTTGGTTGGTTTGGATTGGTTTGGATTGGTTTGGATTGGTTTTGATTGGTTTGGATTGGTTTTCATTGGTTTGGATTGGATTCGGATTGGTTGGATTCGGATTGGATTTGAATTGGTTCGATTGGTTTGGATTAGATTGGTTTGGATTGGGTTTGGATTGGATTGGTTTGGATTCGATTTGGATTGGTTTGGATTGGTTTGGTTTGGTTGGATTGGTTTGGATTGGTTTGGATTGGAATTGGATTGGTTTGGATTGGTTTTTGATTAGATTTGGATTGAATTTGGATTGGTTTTTGATTGGATTTGGATTGGTTTGGATTGGGTTTAGATTGGATTTTGATTGAATTTGGATTGGGTTTGGATTGAATTTGGATTAGATTTGGATTGGATTTTTATTGGATTGGATTTTAGAATTGTTATTTATTTAACGAAAAAAGAAAAGGATTCAAGGACTAACAATATATAGCTATAAAGTCATTTTAGGTTTATTACACATCAGAGAGTAGAGGAGGAAAAGAATGTAGTAGATAAGATCAGGTCTATAAAATATCGAAAAAGTGGTCCACTTTACTGCATAGTGATATTAGCAATCAGTAAATTTTTTATTATAGTATACTCTTTTGTTGTGTGTTTATTTTTGAATGTGTAGCGGGCTACCTTGGTTTTAAGACATATTGATTCAATCTACCACGAAAACATTTCGGAATGATCGTGTCAAAAAAACGAAGTGCCAATCAGTTTGCTGAGTATTGTTGCGACGAACGGATGAGTCTAGAAACCTCGTCTGGGTCACGACATTTTCCTTCTGCAAGTTGTTCCAAGGAGGAGGTCTTCCAGGAAACCCTCAGAAAGTTTCTTTAGTAATTGTTGAGTATGTTCTTCAAGTAGTTCTTCCATAAAATCTTCCGCAAGTTTCTTTTTTCTGTCATTCATTTAAACATGATTTGCTTTGGAAATTCATCTAGGATCCCTGGAAGATTTATCTGGAAGTTCCCCAGCAATTTTTAAGTTCTTTTAAGAATCTTTAGCAGCTCTCCCAGAATAGTTTTAGGATTTCAGAATAGACCAGAATCTCTCGGGATTTTTTTTATTTGAATAACCCTATAATTTCTTTTTTGGTTGCATCTAAAAACTTAGCAAGTTTTTCCAAGACACTTCTCTAGATTCTATCGGATGTTGTTATAAAAAAAATTCTTTGGGACATCCTTCAGAGAAAAAAATATGTGGTAGCATTCCTGCAGCGTTTTGTCAAGAGATTCCTGTAGGAAAACTGGTGGGAATCTCAGGAGGATTTCTTCGACTGCAAGTATGAATCTGAAGGAAATTTCAGGAGGAAGAAAATCCGGGAGATGTCGAGTTCCCTGTCCGTTTCGGTCAAGGATGTTTTCAAGTGGTCTCCTTGGGCGTAGTTGTCATAAAATACATACTCATGCAATGGTGAGAACAGAAAAGCTTTCAATTATTAACTGAGGTAATGCTAATAGAATACTGAGTTGAGCAGCTAGCCAAGTTCCAGCTGGAATGTAGAGCCATTGAAGAAGAATATGACTACTTTTAGCAACACCCGGTGAGAACACAATATGTTTACGAAGTTGCTATACCTAAAACAGAAACCACCGGTGGGAAGATGGGGCGCTATTCTAAAATTGCACTCGGGAAGGAGCGCTATAATAAAAATAGCGATGAGGACTCCCGTGGAGGTGCTCTTATAACTTCGCCTAAACTATTTGATATAAAATTTGTCTTAACTATAAGCCCACATTTTCACGAAAGGTTATGACCATTTGAAGGATGGTTATCGGACAAATAACTTTATGGGGAAGGGGTTGTTAAGTTACCGTCGTGCGGGGCTTCTTTTGATTCCGGGGGCTACTTTGGATTTTTAATTTTTTGAAAAAACTAAACGGAAAAAATACCAAATTTGTAACAGAAAGTTGCCGTCCAACTATCAACAAGACACCCGATTGGTGATAATGACAATTTTATTGTTATTTTCGTTATAATTCTTGTTTTAAAATGTCCAAAGTAGCCCCTGATTTTTCAAAAGAAGCCCCGCACGACGGTAGGTCACCATAAAAAAATGAACATTTTCGCGAACAAAATTTTTATTGGAATCCATATTATAAGGTTGGATTATAATCACAGGGTGGCCAATGAATCGGGAAATCGGGAAATGCGGGAAATATGCGGGAATCGAAAGTCCATGCGGGAAATGCGGGAAAAAGTCGGGAATTTCTTGAAATTATTCAAAAATCGGGAAAAAAGTCACCAATTGTTCATTTTATAAATTTATGTATAATTATTCTAGTGTAAAGCATGGCAAAACATCATTTATTTTTTAAATGGATTGGCCTTTCCACGTAACGTTTGAAACTACTATCCGGCTTTGTCAGAGTATGATGAAAATGGTATTGCTGTAGTGATTATGAAAGCAACATGCCACCTACGCTTCGGAAGGCTTCTGAGACCAAGGAAATCTCCGAGGGTCCTAGAAAAGCTAATCAGCATTTCGTTGTGGCTTGTGGATCCCCGAAGAAGATGCTTGTTCGATATTTTCTTGAAAGTGACTCGAGTTTTGCCTGGAAACTCTATGAACCGTAATCGAGTATATCCAATTATGTTCGATTCTAGGCGCACATCTCAACAATCTCTCGTCATTCGTTGTTAACATCTAGTTTTATCACATGGTAATGATGTACAGGAGAAGTGCTTTAGATTATAGAACATAATTTGGTCGTAAACCAGCATAAGGGTGAAGCAAAGACTGGCATAAACAATAAAGTATGATGCTATAACAATATCAGGATGTGTATCAATAGTAAAAATAATCAAATCCATAAAAATTCTGTAGTCAAGGTAAAATAAGTCTCATTAACTCAAAATAGATTGAGGCAAAAATAAGTGATAGGTAACAAGCAATAAAAGACATAAAGGTTATAATTATTTTTATCTTATTGTACGTGGATTTCCCTATTGGACCCGACCGTTCGAAATAGTCGCTCCTTGAACGGTCGTTGTAATCGCCGTTTTCACCTTCACACCCGTCTTCATAGTAAAATCTGTCAAAACTGACAAGTCTGCCACGTGTTTTTGCAGTTTCCCTCGGACTTCTCTTTCTTTTTCCGATGTTTTGACATCTGTTTTGATAGACAAGGAGCAAAAAACAAGGTAATCTACCAAACATTTATTGAGTTTGGCAAACCTTGCAGGAAAAGGGAACATTTGAAATAGGCAAGTAAACCTACCTTCGAATTCATTGGTCAAGTAAATCCACAATAATTGAAAAGATTTATGCCCTGGACTGGTTGATCTCTTAAACACGAAGGTGTTAGAGAAGATGGATGCCAAAATATTAGCAGATGCAAACATGTTTATTCGCTCAACGGATTTTTCAATTTATTTGTGGTTAACTCGTTAACTATAGCAAAATCAACAATGATTCGAATTGTTCTGAGCTGTCATTTTTAATCTGAAACATCTATTTTTCCAACAGTTGTTCTAGATTTATTTTTTTTTATAACAGTTGAATTTCAACAGCTCAAACTGTTATACCGTTCAGTTCTATTTTCTGTGGATTTGAACCACGAGTGAATCACGAGATTCAAATATTTTTCGTTTGTTTCCAATACATTTTGATCCACAATTCGCCTTTTTAAAGAGCAATATTTTTTTTCATGAAATGAAGAATTTTTCAAACACGAATAGAACACCGAGTTTGTTCTATTTCACTCAAGATTTAAAAAATTGCCTTAAAAAATTGAGCTTGAATTATTTAAAAAATTGACTGAGCCAATAAAACTTGATAAAATTTTTGACAGTAAATGTCGAGAAGTAGGAGGTTGAGGGTTCGAGTCATACCAAGACACGTGGATTCTTTTCCGCAAGTTTCATTTCAATTTGTTGATTTCGAGACATTTGCTGTGCGCGCAGCTAAGATATTTAACAAAAAATGTAATCGTCAACTCACTTTTAGAAGAAATTATGACTATTCACGTTTTTTTTAATCTTCAAAATTATATCGGGAATTTTTCAAAAATATCGGGAAAAAGTCGGGAAATATGCGGGAATTTTAAAATGTAAGTCAAGTGGTCACCCTGTATTTTTTTTGTCACGCGAAACATTATATCGCATAGTTCAGTTATAATTGGATCGTACAAAAGGAAAATGAGAATCACTGCAACCTGTATTGTTGTGATTAAATCATTTTCTCTTTTCTGTTGAATTCCGTTCGTAATAAAAGAAAAAAAAACAGTTTCTTTAATGGATAATTTTTATTCAGTCCGAGATTGTATCAGCATTGCATATGTTGCTTGTAAATTCATCAATATCCAGGCGATTCCATGACTAGCTCCATCTTCAATGATACCGCTCGTTGCATTATTTTCCCGTAGCTGGAATTTAGTCTCGAAGTGCAAGCTGCATCGAGAAGCTTCTGGAAAACACTGAACAAACAACAGCCCTAAATTTGGGTACGGAAAAACAAATTTGATGTCAATTTAAGGTGATTATACAATCAAGCCATGTGGTGAATTTCAAATTCACCACACGGTTTTCTACTCCTATTATCAAAAGTTCAAGTCCAGCGTAATACTTTTCGTACAATGCTGAAATTAAAGTCGATTGCTTAGCATGAGTAATCAAACGATCTATGGATGTTTCATCCCCATGGGCGTTGTTGTTCTCTCAATTCGTGCTCTTGAAAAATTACTAGAAAAAGCACGTGTTTCCAAGATGGCCGATTTGTGGCTTTGTTGTTAAAAGTTAACAACTTTTTATCCGGTTTAGTCTTTGATATGTACCTGACATTTCAAGTTCCGGAAAAGGAGAAAAAATAACATTCCGGTTGTCCGTTCTGCGGTTTGAAACTGGGTCCTTAGATCATTGTTCAACACTGCGAAAAGAAAGAAATTCAGTCAATTTATACCATGGAAGAAATCTTGGAAGAAATATAAAAGACGTACCTGATAGAATCGGATGTACATCTAACGAATGAATTTTTCGTATGCCTACCAATGGCACTGAGGAAGCAGAAATCAAAACTGGCAAATGGCAAGTAAAAAAAGTACAAATATATATCAGTACGCACACATATGCAGCATAACTTTATCATTTAATGTAGTTTGAAGTTAGAATCATACAAATTTTTATGGCCTATTCAGATTACGCCATTAATGACATAATAATTGGCGTTTCAGGGTAAATACGCTTTATGATGTCATTATTTACGTAATATTCCATACATTTTGCGCTGTCAAAATATACCCGCTGAAAGAATTTATTACGAACAATTATTACGAGAGAGCTTTCGTTCTAACTGGGATGCAGGGAGAAATTCAACAAAACAAAACTGACAAGCGTCACGCTCTCTTTGCCGGAGAAAATTCTCTCTGTTTTCATTTCGTTTCGTAGTTGACAGTCATGCTCTTTCTGTCGCAGCAGGGTCGAATGCATGTTAGATGGAAATCTTCTGAGCGCTGAAGAATAACTCGGATTGTGATGGTTTTGTGGAAAGCATTTTTATATGATGGAAAATAATGATGATAATTATTTATTCTCCACTTATTCAACATGAATTGTTTAAAAACAGATGCTCCCTAAATTAACATGAAGTATTTACCTTAAACCTAGATTTAATAGAACAAATCGAATAAATTTTTCAAAGTTCAAGGGCCAATGCGGAAGACAAATTTAAAACGTAGGAATGATTGTAAAACGAATATATTTGATGAATAAACATGATTTCATAAATTGTTTCAATTCTGCTCCTTGAATGGCTTAATATACTTTGGATTCCAACATTTTTCACGTGGGACCACTGTACGATTTGAATGGGATGTATATACATAAAGTAGAATAACCTTAAATAAAACATGGATTGGTAATGCATTAATTCATCCAAAATCCAGTTTAAATTATATCACATTCACACTATTCGATTTTGTTAGAAGCTGTATCATTGATTGTCGAGTAGAACGCAATGGTTCAGTTTCCATTTTTGAAAAAAAAATTAAATTGCTGAGTTGCCCTTCATACATGGAGATACTGGTGGAAATTCATTTTAGTTCGATAATATTTCTCGAAAATTGTTCCAATCGTCCTTTTTTATTTATTTGTGAGAATTCCCAAAAGTATCTAAATTTTTCTATCAAATCTCCGTTCGTTCATAGTACAGAATCAAAATACTTTTTAAACTTAAAAATAAATTGAGGAATAGTCTGATTCCCCGAAGAACGGCGCACCCAACTAATGAATGTAGCTTCGCTCATTATCCTTAATGAGAGCTTCAAATATTCTTCAAAAATCCCTTTTCATATATTTTTTCTATATTTTTTTTTTCTTAAAAAACTTTGTTCAAAAAAAAAGTTCGATTGTCGCCACACAAATGCTTGATTTTGCAAATTAAATTTTAAAACTCTCCTTGAATTCAACCCTGTATTAGCGTGCAAATGAGGAAACATGGAAACGTCAAGATATATTATCTTGCTGCAGTCTGAACACCTCGTAACCCTCTCACTTAACAAAGTCATAAATAGCCCAATCTGAATAGGCTGTGGCATAGGCATAGTGTGTATGTGACATTTTCCATGACTAGGATCATAAGTAACAATTTTTAGAATGTATATCGTAAAGTGAGTTCGAGTGATATCTTTCACGAATGCTTGTATAATGTGCGTAGATCCGAAACATGGAAAGCTAGATTATAAAGCACAGTTTGGCAACCACATATGTTGAATTGACATGATGGTATAATGCAGCATCACTGTTGTAAATAGTGTGAAATAGAAGAATATTTAAAGTCCAGCCATATCCGAAAGTTAACATAAAAGGTTAACGTATGACTTAAATTGAATTTATTGTTTGGAACATATTCCGCACGGTTTTCCAGTATGCGGGGAGATAAAAATGTTGTCGAATTCCACGGGGCACCCCCCAGAATTGTGTCTTTGGGTGAGAAAATCAATCTCTGAAAATTTCAGCTCAATCGCTTGTTGCATAAGCTGGCGCATTTGATTTGAAGTTTGTATGGGGATTTCAGCCAAAATGTATAGGAAAATACACCTCCGTCACTCATTCGATCTGGAAATTGGTTCTGATTGCTCGATTGACCTCAGAATGGCAAAAACGGCAGATGGTATTCTACAGAACAATTTCACAGAACATTGCGTGATGATTAAATGAACTTTTACTGAACTTTCGGCTGAATTATTAGGAGCTGATATGTGTAATTTTGGGTTTTTTGATCGAATCGCATCAGCCGAAACCCATATAAAAGTTCATTTAAATCATCATATAATGTTCTGTAAAATTGTTCTGTAGCATACCAACTGCCGTTTTGCAATTCAGAGGTCAATCGAGCAATCAGAACCAATTTCCAGATCGAATGAGTGACGGAGGTGTATTTTCCTATACATTTTGGCTGAAATCCCCACACAAACTTCAAATCAAATGCGCCAGCTTATGCAACAAGCGATTGTGCTGAAATTTTCAGAGATTGATTTTCTCGCGAAAATGCACAATCCTGGGGGGTGCCCCGTGGAATTAGACAACTTTTTGTTTCCTGGGCCAGTCTATTCAGCATTTCACATCTTTTTCTGACGTAGGATTACGTTCTTCGGTAAGATAGGGGGGTCATTCCAAAGTTTCAAATTTGGGACCGTCACGAAAAGAGGTCAGGAAGTACGAGCCAATAACTCAGCCATTTTTCAACAGATTCCGAAGATTTTTGTATAAATCGATCAGTAAACTCTCTAAGATTCTATACAACTATTGTAAACAATTAATTCAATGGATATAGCTATTGAAAAAAATAATTTCGCCAGCACTTGAAATTGCACTGTAACAGTAAATTGCCTACATTGCGGCTATTAGCCAACCAGCAAAAACATGCATAAAACGTTTAGGATCAAATTTCGTATCCACTATCGCACTATACGTAATTCTACGTTCAATTTGCGGTCGTATGTTTGATACAACCCTCTACTTTTTTCTTTAAATTTTATTTCATTCATGTTTGTGATTTTAACAAGGGTTTTTACCTGAGACGTTTTTATATATTTACATTATTTTTTCTTCCATTTATTTTAAATTTTCCGAAAAGAATGCTCCTACATGTTAACCTTTAATAGGCTTTAGTACCTATTGGCGCTTTGATGTTACTTGAAGAAGAAGAAGAAGCAGAAAGATGATAATCGAAAAAATCTCCACGGCAAACCATACGAAGAAGTTTTTAGAACTCCTCTCAAAAATTCTAAAAGCAATTTAATTAAAAACGGTAAACAGTACGGGGTTGGACTGTATACTGTATACTGGTCTACTGTATAATAAACATAATATTTCTATTCGAAATTTTATTTTGTAATATTACACCACAGATAACAGATATTTAGGCTAGAACAAATTTTATTGAAAATCCTGTACATTTTTGAGTTGATATACGTTGGCCTACTACTGCCATCTACGCAACTGATTGCGGCAGTACATACGGACGCAGTTGATTAACAACCGTCGAACGCAGCCAATGCATTTGACAGCCGCATTCGGGCTGCGTTTTCAATAATAATGATAGTTGCGCCACCTCCAATCGATTGCCAAACGCGGTCCCAGTTTAAAACACATTTGAATTAACGGTTGCGGATGTTTACACACGTATCGGCTCCCAGCCTCAATATCTGTTATCTGTGATTACACTTAAAACACAGTATAAGAAAAGTCAAACCCCGTACTGCTTACCGTTTTGAATTAAAGTGCTTTTAGAAATAGAATGGATTTGATTTGTTTTTCAACAAATCCTATCCCCTCCGTGCGCGTGCAAGAGAAAGATGATTAACGTCAGCAAACCTTATATCCTAAATCTAGAATTTGATAATCTAACTAGGGAAGATCCATTATTTACCTAACGCAAAAATTGTACATTTTCAACCCCCCCTCCCGTGTCACACTTTTTGTATGAAGCTTCTAAAAAAATTGTATGGATCGTTACACTTCGCTCAACCACCCCATCCCCCCTCTAAGCGTTACGTGATTAGTGGACGTTCCCCTACTATATTTACACTATGAAATTTGATAACCTAGATTGGAACGAGCGCCCTAATCGCTAGCTGGTCCGAAAGGGCGCAACGGACCCTAAACTTTTCTTTACACTCACCAAAGCGTTCGTAACCGGCCTTTGATCCTCAACCTGCACATTCTTACATTGATCGGCCACCACCCGATCACGCGCCTTTGCAAATCGCCCATCACTATGAAAGCTGTTCCCAGCTCGTGTGTGTTGTTGCAGCTCTGGTAGATGGTATGATTAACTCTAAATGTTCGCACCATTGATCCCTTCCAACAAACCTCCTGCAGCGCTACGATGCCGAATCCACGCTCCTTGAACCGAGTATCCAATCGCTAGTCCCTTTTCGTCGCAGTGGTCTTTGTCGATGGTTCCGGTCCGTGCTCCTCTCTTGTTAATTATTTGTTCATATGTTTTTGAAGGCCTTTCTTGTAGGGCCTGACACCATCCCCCCCAAATTTCCGGAGGACCATTTCTTTTTATTCCCGGTGGACCATGGTACACAGTTTCACAGAGTCCCTCGCTGGCAGTCGCCCCTAACATGGAGAACAGACGCTGTTGTGAGCCGCTCCTGACATGGAGAACAGACGCTCAGTAAGATTTGCACCTCCAGAGAAGACAAACCCCCTTCCTGTCAGCATACGACCATAGTTCCCACCAGGGTTGGTTACACGATCTTCCCTAAGGTTGCTTGTATCCCGGCCAGCACCATGAGGAGGTGGGGATAGGAGTTGATGGGTAAGAGGCTAAGGACCGTGAAATGGGGTTACTTTATTCCTTCAGGTACGCGAAGTGTTGATCACTATTGAATTTGATAACGATCGACTGTTGCGTTAAAAAGTTATAAAGAAAATTGTACATCTAACCATATTAGCGCCATATACGGTTGGTGTCTTGGCTAAATGCGAGAAAGACAGTATCATTACTAGGTGAATTAAGTTGGGTTTTTGAGTATTGTACATAGTAGCTAGTAGGGATCCTATAATTATAGGATCCCTAGTAGCTAGCAGAATCTCAAAATGTCTGTTTTGCCTTTCTCGTACAACAAAGTTGTACCGAAAGGCTATAATTTCACTCTGAAAACGAACTTTTTACTGGAACATCTGATAGTAAAGTCGAAAGGTACTCAGTTTGATGAATCGAGGTGATGTCTGTTTGTGTGTATGTATGTGTGTGTGTGTATGTTTGTGTGTCTGTATGACCACTATTTCAACCTCAAAAACTCACACGATTTTCATGTACTTAGGATCTGTCTCAATTGGATAAATTAAACTTAAAAGTGACAGTTCAATAATTATCGAATAACCCTGCTGGATGAGCAGGATTACTTTTGACAGATATCGAATCATTCTTGATCGATGTCTTATTGGAATTGCTGGGTAGCACGCAGCCATTCTTATGGCCGGGTGAATTTTAAATTTTCGAACTGTCAGTTTTAAGTTAAATTAAATTTGATTCGGGAAATGAGACAGAGCCTTAGACTTAACTGATTTTATCGCAACAAGTTGCATTTCGCAGAGCCACTCTTCTTATTACATGCTATTTAATTTGATCAAGATTCATCAATGCGTTCGCAGCTGACAAGGAGAATGGTTTAGTCAGTTTTCCATTTTTTCCATATAATCGGAACTACGAGCATTGAGCAGCTACCATGCTATAATATAAATTACGTTCGTTCGATGGGTTAGAATCCTCGCTACGGCAATATCGATAACGCTAACGCAACTAGCAAAGCTTTTCAAAGCTTGCAATGTGGAACGTGTTGATCACGAAACTAATCGACGAACAACGCACGCGGTTTTATGTTTAGAGCCGACTCGATGATGATTATTGCCATTCTATTTTATCGGAGCATTCGCACCAACACAGTTGTAAGTTTCATCGTTAAGCAGACCCCACACGACGGAAAAAGTTTGACAAACTCTTGATTATTGAAGAAAAAGATTGATGGTGTGAGTGCGAACCCAAAAAATCAGAAAAGTTTGATATTCTTTTCAATATTTCCCCTCATCTCCCCCCGCAGTTTACCCACAGGAGTCGATGACGGTTGAGTGTGTGCGTGTTTTGTGCGTTATACCGCTATTTGATTCGTATTAGTTTAAGAAAAAAAAAAGTTTTTCTTCAGCTACGGCCATGCCGGCTAATCAGTGAAAATATTGGAGAAAAGTTTGACGAAAAAAGTATTGTCAATATATGCTTCGTGTAGGGCTGGGAGATGCGGATAGAGTTAAAACGATTGTCAAAAAATCTCCATTGCAAGCTGTCAAAAAGTATCCATCGCATCGAGAGAGTTTGTGAGCATTCTGAGCGTAGCCGAGAGTACACGTGTAAATCAACTCATACTATTTATAGTTGATTTCTAACAAAATTCAGTTATTTGGTGTCATTTTTAACCTATCGAGAAATTGTAAAAAGTGAACTGCATGGTTTAATTTTAGAATCGGCACAATAATTCATGCAATGCGCCAAATCGATGAAATCTTTGAAATTAATTTTGAAAGATAAACATAATGATGATTCAATGTGAGAAAATCGTAACGTGTACATTGAACACTGAGAGTAAATTTGCGGGTTTCAAGCGAAATATCTTGAAAATTAGAATCGATCGAGTCCGCAGCTCCCAGCTCGCCAGCAAAAGATGTTCCGGACAGCGACGACAGCGACAATCTTTATCTAGTAACTAAAATATCTTTTATAAAATGTGAACGCGTTTCGTTATTATACTAGACACTCATTTGGATACACACCGGTGGGGATCGTCTTAGAATTATGAATTATTGGCAGTGCACTCCAAATAATCTAAACGTTATTTCCACCTGAATTTTCAGGTACATTTTACGTGCACACGTAACTGCAAATGCTTCAGAAAATTCAGGTGAAACTTACGTGTCCGGTGAACTCTATCCAAAACTCAGGTAGAACTTACCTGATTTTCACGTAGAATGAAAATTCTATCAAAAAAATCAGGTGAAAGTTACGTGAATTTCAGGTGGACAAGATCTACGTACTTTTTCAGGTGGAAACAACGTTCAGATTTTTTTGGGTGTGGCAGCGTACGAACCAGCAGTTATCGCGTCGTTTTTCTGTTTCTAAAGCAGACCCTACACCTGGGAGCTGCGGACTCGATCGATTCTAATTTTCAAGATATTTCGCTTGAAACCCGCAAATTTACTCTCAGTGTTCAATGTACACGTTACGATTTTCTCACATTGAATCATCATTATGTTTATCTTTCAAAAATTAATTTCAAAGATTTCATCGCTTTGGCGCATTGCATAAATTATTGTTCCGATCGTAAAATTAAACCATGCTGTTCACTTATCGAAATTCCTCGATAGGTTTGAAATTACACCAAATAACTGAGTTTGTTAGAAATCAACTCTAAATAGTATGAGTTGATTTACGTGTACTCTCTCGGCTACGCTCAGAATGCTCACAAACTCTCTCGATGCGATGGATACTTTTTGACAGCTTGCAATGGAGATTTTTTGACAATCGTTTTAACTCTATCCGCATCTCCCAGCTGGCGAGGATAGGTGAGCTAAATGTCAAAGAAGGAAAATCCATACGATTTGACAGGTATGTACCTGGGAGGGAGCTCTCGATACTACACATCAAATTAATTACATACTGTCGTCATGCAACAAGTAAATTTTCAACAAGAAAAACAATCAACGTAGGCGCAACCTGATAAGACTAAATTCTGTTTTGCGTGTTATTGTTTGTTACATTGCCTTCAAAATTTGCTTGCCAGGAGTTTCGTTTTCGGCTCACACTGACAGCTAGATTTCGGCTCGGCTTGACACACACATTTTTCGTATCTGTTTCTCCCTCCCAGGTATGTACCACACATGTTTCGGACAGCAGAACAAAGGGAACCGAAGCGACAATCTTTATCTAGTAACTAAAATATCTTTTCATTTTATTTATGCACTTGTTTTCGCACCGGTTGTTTCTATCAAGGTTGTTGAAGTGCAATCATGTTTCGCACCGGTTGTGAATATCCGTGGTTGCTATAACAAACACGGAATAAAAAAATCAGGAAAAATATGTTTTAATTAATTCATAAATATTTATTTTCAAATCTTTCAGAATGTGCTCCAACTTTTGTAATATTGCGCATAAATCCCAAAATTGTATTCCCACCTTTGAGTTTCGCGCCGAGTACTCAGCGCAAGACTCGGCGACAAGGGGAAAGTTAAAGTTTATAACCCTGATTTTTGACAATCAATGTCGATTGTTTGTGTGAGTGCACTGAGGTCAAAAAATAGAGCTTTTAGCTGAATTTTTCATTGTCAAATGTAAGTTTTGACAGTATTATTCATGTATGAGTGAAAAACATGCCTATCGGGGAAGCAGTCGCTGCAGACAAATTTCATTGTCTTCAACGACGAAACAAAAAGTTTCAATGCAAAAAGCAATACTAGTATGTGCGTAATGTATTTTGTGATTATTATCAGTTTAGTTAAACACACATCTACTTGGTGGCGCTAGCTTATATGCAACAATTTAGTGAGGTGGATATCTCGAGATACTTAGAATGATTTTGTCTTTTACAAAGTTGTTAGGGTAGCCATAACAATTATGATGGATAATAGTTTAGTTCGAAAAACAACCGCTTAAAGGCGCTAATGTATAAGAAATAACCTGTTAGGTTAAATATTTCGAAAAACGGCGCTCGAGTTGAGTCGAGTCGAATCAAGTACGAGACACTGAAGACGGCCTTACTGTTGAGGTCAAAATACGTATCCGTCGAAGGTTCAACCAAGTGGTGGAATTAAATGGAATTGTACAAACTCGTCTTATGACAAGCAACTTTGTAGAATATGGCAATACACCCGATTCTTTTTTTACACGGATTATTTTCGCACGGATTTTTTTTACACGGCTTTTTTTACACGGATTCTTGAAATAACACGGATTTTTTGCACGGTTTCTCGAAATAGCACGGATTATTTTTACACGGATTCTCGAAATAGCACCGATTATTTTTACACGGATTTATTTTACACGGAACGCATCCCCAGATTAACAAAGACCCGGTCACTTTTTTACACCGATATTTTTTGCACGGCTTTTTTACACGGTTTCTCGAAAATAGCACGGATTTTTTGCACGGATTCTCGAAATAACACGGATTATTTTTACACGGTTTCTCGAAATAACACGGATTATTTTTACACGGATTTTTTTCACACGGCACGCATCCCCCGTGTAAAAAAAGAATCGGGTGTATTCTGAAAAATCCAGATTTCGTGATATCTAATCTGCCAGGTTATTTCTGTACACTAGCGCAGCCAAGCGGTTGTATTTCAAACTAAACTTGGTGATTTCGACCATCCCGAGGACCATCCGAACAATTTTGTAGAATACGGCAATATTCTAAAAATTCCAGAATTCGAGATATCTAACCTATCTGGTTGTTTCTTTTATATTAGCGCCGTCAAGCGGTTGTATTTCGAACTATACTTGCTGTCGTCATGATGGTTTTGACCACTCGAACAAATTTGTAGAAGACAGAAAAAATCTAAAACTGTCAGATTCCAAGATATCTATCCTATCAGGTAATTTCATATACACTAGCGCCGCCAATCAATTGAAATCCAAACTAAATTGACCTCCATCACAATGGTTTTGATGATGAATAACCGAACATTTTTCAGAAGACGGCAGATTTTTTATTTATGACTTACTTTATTTTTCCGTGCGATAGTTTGGCAACGGTTGAAGCGGGTCGCCAAATTTGCCAACTCGCTATTCACAGAAGGTTGCGTTTACATTTCCCAAACCCGTTTACTAACGATCGGTGCGAGTTCGCGTCATGATAGAGGTTGCAGGGTGTCGACTACCTGGAAAAACCTGGAAAGTCAGGGAAAATCAGGGAATTTCAATTTGGACCTGGAATGTCAGGGAAAGTCAGGGAATTTTGATTGAGGTCAGGGAAAAAATCACAAAACCCAATATTGAAAATTTATAGTGATTTTTTTAATTCGAGCAAAATGTTAAACTAAGGCCACGCTGAATTATTTTAATCCATTGAAAAAAGACCAATAATGGTACCAAAACTTTGGAGCAGAATTAATCCAGCGTTTTAACTGGTCATCAGACTGCATAGCCGATAAACAATACTGCGAGGCAGTTACAGTCGACAATCACTTTCACCACAGATAACAGATATTTAGGCTAGAACAAATTTTATTGAAAATCCTGTGTAAACTTTTGAATTGATATACGTTGGCCCACTACTGCCATCTACTCAACTGATTGCGGCAGTACATATGGACGCAGCTGATTAACAACCGTCGAACGCAGCCAATGGATTTGACAGCCGCATTCGGGCTGCGTTTTCAATAACCCCCATAAAAAATCCTCCCGACTTTCCCCCACACGGTTAGATGACTTTACCCATTAATGGGTACTATGTTATTGTTGATATTATTCCAACCAGGGGTCTGCGAAGCGGCCATGTTTCTGATGCCAGCATCAAAATCATCGATTAATTTAATACAAAGGCGTAATCATAATCGTTGAAACCTGCCGTTGAAAATGTATTTTGAATATCATGATATTTTGGCGAAGTAGAGCGCTTGGTGCCGATTGAAATATGAAAATTTATTAAAGACATCAATATTCTTGTTGAAATAGTACCTCGTATTCATACTTTCGCACAAGCTCTTGAAAAATGATGAAAAATAATTACGTCTATTTGGAAAAATCACTTCGGAATAGTGGTTTGTTTACAAAATAGAATTGTCAGTAGAAGCAATTTCAATAGAACAATGGGAAACTCAAAGATGTTGGCTATTGTCAAACGTAGTGGGTAGGATTGGGGTTGCCAGATACCTGATTCCAACCGTGAAAAATTCACCCATTTTCTTGAAAAAGTGCCACTACCCATTTTAATGAGTAGTGGCGCTTTATAAAGAAAATGGGTGAATTCACAGTGAAATCACTATCAACAATAACATAGTACCCATTAATGGGTTAAGTCATCTAACAGTGCAGACTAAATCGGTTCACGTCGGTAGGGTCGACCGATCTTATTCCCGACGAATTTATAGATTGTTTCACCGAGGCTAATGGGAGTTTTCCAGGGGAGCCTACCGACGCGACGCCAAACGAAATCGGTAGACTGACATCGACTAAATCGAATGAATAATAGGTCAATTTCGATTTAAATGACGTGAGACGAAACCAGACGAAATAAAGTGATTAATCGACTTATTAACTTTTATTATTGAGCAAACCAGATCAAATCTATAGATTGATCATTTAACCTTAACATAATGAAATTAGACAAAATAGGGTGATTTATCGAATTATCAAATTCCATCATGAAGCGAATTAGACTAAATCTATAGATCGGTGCGGAAAATAATAAAATCAGATGATATAGGGTGTTTAATCGGTTAAACTCATTTAATCACGGAGCAGATCAGACTAAATCTGTAGATTGATTGGTTTGGAAAATCATAAAATTAGACGAAATAGGTTGTTTCATCGGTTTATTTAATTTTATTGTTTAGCAAATAATACTTAATCTATAAACTGATCGGTGAGGAAAATGATGAAACCCGACGAAATAGGGTATTTCATCGGTTTTCAAATCGGGTGGCATGTCTGATCAGTCTAAAATACCGTAGACTTTTGTGATCACGCAGGACGTCTCGATCTTCATGATTCTGTAAAGAAAAAAGTAGATATTATGAAGTTATTAGAATTATTGCTCCATTCAATGAAACCACGGAACACAGCACAGTGAATCTCCTGAGGAAGTATATAACTATACTATAAGATTCTTAATCCTGTACTCTAATGCTCAGAAATTCGGCGGTTGGTTTTCCATCGCGGAAAATAAAGATTCAGGCACCATTTAAAATACAAGAGGAACAAAATCCGGCAGAAATCGTCCTGAGATGTACGAGGCACAGTTTATGAATAGTCCTCAAACTCACCATGTGAAAAAGTAAGATTGCGAAATGTTTGCGCGGGCTCTTTTTTCGTTCCGAATTGTGACCAGTCGAATTTTTAGCGAAAAATGAAAATTGAAAATTGTATTAAAAATATTTCACTTCGTCTGGGAATCAGTTAAACTAACATATGTTTAAATCGATCATAAGTAATCACTTACCTTTATTATCCACTAACTACCAGAAAACCATTCTTCTAGGATATTCCGGAATATGCCAAGATCTAAAAAACTTTCAAATAAGGTCATATTCACTTAATTAAATATAAAATACTTACTTTCTTGAACTCAATGTTCATAAGCACTGGAACCCGATTTCGTCTGTTAATTATTCAGACGATCAAAATAAGCACCAAATACACAATAAATCGATTATTCTACAGATGAAATAGGCAACCGATTGCTCGTTCAATAAATCTGGCGACGAAAATATGTACACTACGACAATCGACGTCGTCGGTATAAAAATAGGTCGATTTGGTAGGCACCTGATTTCGTCGGGTGATCGTGAAATTTCGGAACTGTCAAATTTTTTATGGGGACATTGATCCTTGCGCCATCTCAATCGATTGCTAAACGCGGTCCCAATTTAAAATACATTTGAATTGACGGGTGCCGATGTTTACACACGTTTCGGATGCCAGCCTCAATATCTGTTATCTGTGCTTTCACTATCAAGCTTTAAAGCTTTTCTTGTGATCAGTGGCAGTCTCTAGACTAAAGTCTACTCCGGGCCCATTCCATATACACCATGGTAATCGAATTTGTTTCACTAAGCAATCATACAGGTGTCAAAGCTACGTTTTCAAATTTCAGGTCATTGATGAGGCCTGATCCATTTTTTTTTTAATAAAAAGTCCCCTTTAATAGGTATTTTAGATTATTTAGTTTGAGTGGTTTTGTGTCGAGGTCGTTTTGATTTTTTGCAGTTTCCTCAGTAGCGTTCAAGTCATTTTCCCATTAAACAAAAAAGTTCTGAAAGTTCGTTCAAATACTGGTCATAAGACGAGTTTGTACAATTCCATTTAATTCCACTGCTTAATTGTACCTTTGACAGATACGTATTTCGACCTCAACAGTAAGGTCATCTTCAGTGTCTCGTACTTGACTCGACTAACTCGAGTCGACTAAGTAATTGTTTCCATTATCTCGTACCTGACTCGATTAAGTTGGAAATTGGAAAAAAAATGCGATCTATCTCGATAAATTTAATTGCTGATTAGTAGCCAACTCTAATACATCATATTACCTTTTGATGAAAATGTATCGCCCAAATGTTTGAAAATTATCTAGTCTAAGCTGTCTAAACTGAATCAAACAGCTGAAATGGGCCATAGTTCAGAACCGATTCTCAAATAATCATCAAAATGTTCAACCTACAACCAACAACTATATTTTTAGAAGCTTGTTTAAAGAAAACGCCGAATACTATCTTTGTGGACCTTTGACAACACTCCACAGCATCGGTATCATCTCCAAACAAGATTTTGTAGGTAATTTTTAAAAACATTTCGTGAACTTCCATTTGATGATGGGCTTATAAAGTCATTGGCCGATCCTCATGTCCGTAGGTGGTCAATTTGTTAGTCATGTAGAGAGAATGCTAGTGGATAAAAGCACCATATGGTCTACCTCATGCACGTAGTCTTAATGGTGGTCTTAATAAAATGTTTTCTCGAAACTCCATAACCATACTCGGACGCAAGTGGAGGAAAATGTTGTTGTCAATAATAATGTTTTAGTTTTACATTCGCTACTTTTGATGCTTATTTTACATTTGTATCAGGAAATATTCTGGTTGATCTTTGAGATTTTTTCCAGAAATTACTTTAGTGAAATTGCTTTAGTATTTTTGTGAAGATAATTATTCCTTCAGAAAATTTTCTAAATTACTTCAGAATTCTCCTGAAATATAAAAAATCCCAAAAGGATTTCCAAGAGCTCGCTCGACAGTTTAATCCTGGAGCTCCTTGATGGATGTTTAGTATTTTTTTCCAAAGCTTTGCTCCTTTCAGGAGTTTTGCGTATTACTTGATTCTTTGTAAACGACCAGAATTACCTACGAAATTCTACATATCTTTAATGTTCTGCCTCTAGAAGTGATTAGGCTTCCAGTAACTCAAGAACTCATATGGACAGAATTCAAACATGCAAAGATTTTTATATGCTTCTAGAATTTAAAAAAACACACACATTTTTTATACCTGGAATTTTTCGAGAAATGGTCTGGAAAGTCAGGGAATTTCATTCTCAAATTTAAGTCGACACCCTGGGTTGCTATTTTGGCTATTTTGGAGCAAGATTACCGGTGGTGAGTTTGAGCCGTTTGTCAGCGCAGTATCATTACTTGACACTTTACCGGTCGCTACTAAACGCGTTGCTATAACAGTAGCGCGACTGACAGGTGACCAAATTTGGTAGCGCGATAAGAGCGCTGCTATTTGATGAACTTTCAACTGTCAAACGTCACCGGTACGGAATACAGCAACCAAATTGAGAGCCGAAAATAGTGACCGATACGGAAACGAGTGACGAAACTAAAATGAAAGCGCTGAGCGGGTGATTAAAATGCTCGCGACCGATAATGATGCTCTTAGACGATCCCCACCAGTGCGTAAATAAAGCCAAAATAGCAACCCCTATAGCAGACCCCAGACGAGGCATATATTGACAATACTTTTTTCGTCAAACTTTTCATCAAACTTTTCTTCAATATTTTCACTGATTAGCTGGCATGGCCGTAGCTGAAGAAAAACTCATTTTTTTCTTGAACTAATACGAATCAAATAGCGGTATAACGCACAAAACACGCACACCTCAACCGTCATCGACTCCTGTGGAGCAAACTGCGGGGGAGATGAGGGGAAATGTGGAAAGAATATCAAACTTTTCTGATTTCCCTCAATATTTACTTCAATATTTTGGGTTCGCACTCACACCATCAATCTTTTTCTTCAATAATCAAGAGTTTGTCAAACCTTTCCCGTCGTGTGGGGTCTGCTTATCATGACGCGAACTCGCACCGGTCGTTGGTAAACGGGTTTGGGAAATGTAAACGCAACCTTCGGTGAATAGCGAGTTGGCAAATTTGGCGACCCGCTCCAACCGTTGCCAAACCACACACACCCGGAAATAAATGGTAACGCATAAATAAAATGTACTGCCGTCTTCTGAAAAATGGTTCGGTTATTCATCATCAAAACCATTGTGATGGAGGTCAGTTTAGTTTGGATTTCAATTGATTGGTGGCGCTAGTGCATATGAAATAACCTGATAGGTTAGATATCTCGAAATCTGGAATTTTTAGAATATTGGCGTCTTCTACAAAGTTGTTCGGGCGGTCAAAACTATCATGACGAAAACAAGTTTAATTTGAAATACAACCGCATGGCGGCGCTAGTGAATTGGAAATAACCTAAAAGCTGCGATCATTTTCTTCAAGTCGAGTCAAGTACGAGACACTGAAGACAACCTTACTGTTGAGGTCGAAATACGTATCTGTCAAGATACAATTAAGTGAGTGGAATTCAATGGGATCGTTTAAACTCGTCTTATGACAGGTGAAAACATTCCACTAAAAAGCTCAAAATAATTTTCTTATCAATAACCTAAAAGGTTAGATATTTCGATAGTTGAAATCTTAAGAATATTGCCGTCTTCTACAAAGTTGTTCGGATGATTAAAACCATCATGACGAAAGCAAGTTTAGTTAATAATACAACCGCTTGGCGGCGCTGGTGTATGGAAAATAACCTGATAGGTCAGGTATCTCAAAATATGTAATTTTTAGAATATTGCCGCCTTCTACAAAGTTGTTCGAATTGGTCAAAACCATTATGACCTATGCAGGTTTAGATTAAGATATAACCGCTTGGTGGCGCTAGTGTATAAGAAATTACCTCAGAAATTACCTGCTAGGTTAGATATTTCGAAAACTGATTTTTAGAATATTGCCGTATTCCACAAAAGTTGTTCGGGTGGTGAAAACCGTCATGATGCAAGCAAGTATAGTTTTAAACACAATCGCTTAGCGGCGCTAGTGTATAAGAAATAAACTGATAGGTTAAATATCTCAAAATCTGGAATTTTCAGAATATTGCCGTATTGTACAAAGTTACTTGCCATAAAGACGAGTTCGTACAATTCCATTTAATTCCACCACTTGGTTGTACCTTTGACAGATACTTATTTCGACTTCTACAGTAAGGCCATTCTCAGTGTCTCGTACTTGACTCGATTCAACTCAACTCGAGCGCCAACGAATATTGCGGTTTCAAACTAAACTTCTGGTTTTGACTACCCTTTTAAATCTTATATAACATAACCAACCTAACAGATAATTCGGATAACTTTGTAGAAGGCGGCCACTTTCTAACTCTAACGGATTTAGAAATATTGAACCCTAACAAGTTATTTCTCCTACACTAGCGCCACTATGCGTTATGAATTCCAAACTAAACTAGTCTCCATCATAAATGTTATGGCTACAACTTTGTAGAAGACAAAATCTTGCTAAGTCTTATAGATCTCGAGATATCCACCTCACTAAATTATTGCATATAAGCTAGCACCACCTAGCAGATGTGTGTCTAGCTAATCTGATAATCACAAAATGCATTACGCACATACTTATATTACAAAAGTTGGAGCGCGTTCTGAAAGATTTGAAAATAAATAATATTTTTTTCCTGATTTTATTTATTTCCGTGTTTGCCTCAATAGCAACCGGATATTCACCACCGGTGCGAAGCATGATTGCACTTCAACAACCTTGATAGAAACAACCGGTGCGAGAACAAGTGCATAAATAAAATATGAACGCATTTCGTTCCTATGGTCCAATGCACCGAGTTCATCATTGACGTTTGAGACGGGCGCTGTTTACTAAGAATGAATACTTTTTCATTCATCGAGTTCATGCAAGTGTTCATTTGTAGTAAACAGCGCCCGTCTCAAACGTCATTGTGTTCATTCGGTGCATTGGACCATACTAGACACTCATTTGGATACACGCTAATTTGAAACAACCCAGTGGCCGGGTCATTTGTACCCGGATTTTTTTGATGTTAGTAGTTGTCAAAATCTGGGTATGTCAACAAAATGGATATGAGTCAGCCGAACCCGAAATCTGGGTAAACGAGGACTTAAACATTTTCAGATATATCAACATGGCGTCGAACAACGTCGAAGTCGCATGTTGGAATTAATGTTGGGGTTTTTATCGGAATGCAGCAAGAAACAGGTAGAAATAGTTGAATTTATCATGGCGGAGCATTGTCGGCACAACCGGCAAATGTTTTGCGTTGGGGAAATTGTTTTATTTATCATTTTTTACACAATAATAATTTTCTATAGAGATTTGAGTTAAGGTACCCGAACCCAAATTAGAGTAACCACGGTTTTGCTGAATCTGGGTCACTTTGACATAATTCTGGGTAGGTTCAGGTTAGCGTGCACATCGGTGGGGATCGTCGAAGGGGAAAAAGAGGGGTTTCATTGATGCTTCAACATGCTGTTTGGTTTGGGTGGCGTGTGGTATGATGGAGGGCAAATTTGAATATAGTTTTCGTTTTATACATCTCCTTATTTCCATATTATATTATGTATGCGGTTTTGTTAGTCTTCTATTTATATTTAGGAATCGTTCAAAAATGGCATCGGGCCTTGGCGAAGGGGGGTGAGGGTGTCGTTGGTTGAATAATCCTCAATGTATTTGACGTCATGTTCTAGTCGGCCTTGAGAGTTATTGGCTTAATTTTCAAAATGTTCGTGTACATTTCACTCCGAAATCGAACCTTTTATAGAAGTCTTGGAGACCCATGATGTTATATACCAACCCGACCAGTTAGTCATAACAATTATATCACTATGTGTTACAAATAACAATACTTGAAATAATTTCTCTGTCAAAAATGGATAAAAGAAAATTTCACGATCTTCATAACTTAATTATAACATAATGTATTATGCTTATTTTACAGAAAACAAAATTGCCAACATTTTTGGTAGATAGGAATTGGAAAAAAACGAAGTTACCACCTTCAGTATATCTTGATTTAATCGAGAAAGGCATCGTCACCGCTAGGTGGATTAATTTGGGTTTTGTGTCATAGATTGGAAGAGGAAAAGAGGGGTTTCATTGATGCTTCAACCAACATGCTGTTTGGTTTGGGTGGTGTGAAGTTATGGTGTAGTTTGGGTGATTTCAAGGGCTTATATAGCTTTCATTTTATACATCTCCTTATTTCCATATTATATTATGTATACGGTTTTATTTGTCCTATATTTAGAGTTAGGAGTCAAAATTGGCATCGTGGCCTTGACAAAGGGGGGGGGGGTAGTTGGAGGTATCGTTGGTTGAAAAATCTTAATGTACTTGACGTCATATTTCAGTCGGTCTTGAGAATTATTGGCCTAATTTTCAAAATGTTCGTGTACATTTATTAGACAAAGGCACGCTAAATCGATGTGTGACACACAACTCGTATTATTGAACACTTACGCGTAAAACTTCGTCCTCAGTGTCTCGTACTTGACTCGACTCGAGTATGATGTATATGTATGTATGATGTGTATCACACTAAGGCGAAACCAAACGATTTAATCAAGAAAGGCATGGTCACCGCTAGGAGGATTAATTTGGGTTTTTATATAAATTTTCGTTTTTCCTTTTCTACACGGAAGAAAAAAAGTACCCAGCATTGAGTTTTTGTTTAACTTTCGAGTTATTTTTTTTTCTCTTTCATCCATGGAGTGCACTCTTTTTTTCTGTTGTCAAAAACAAAAGAGTGAAACAATTCAACGCAACGCCAGTTTAATACGGGAAGCCAACTTTGAGTTTATTGCTTGACGTCGAAATTGAGTAAATTCAACCTATCGTTGGGTAAATATTTTTCCGTTGGGTACTTTTTTAACATGGGAGTAAAGGCAAACTACTTCGATCCCACTTACTCAATTTTGGTTTCCCGTACCCGTACGAATGTTCGAGGTTGGGTGAATGCAACTCACTACATATTGGGTAGTTTACTTTTATCCTTCACCATCAATATTTTTTGTAATTGAATAAATGGCTTCCAACACGTCTACACTTCAACAACGGAAGCATATAATAATGTATCCGTGGTTGATGTTCTGAAATACCCTGTTTTCTAAGTATGCGTTAACAATTTTGCTGAACTAACGTTTTTTAGGTCCCACGTTCCCCGGGGTGCCCTATAAGGAAAGATACTAATTAAGATGAATGGAACGTCGAACGTGCCTGGGGTTGAACCCACAACCTCCTGCATATGAGACAGAAGTGGTAGCCATATGACCACCAAGCCCGTTAATCCAACAGTCAATTCCTTATTAATGTCGATAAACAGTAGATCATATTTTCTACTGATCTAGCTAGCTAGATTTAAGCGTAGATATGACTCATTGCCATTAAGGAACGCATCCGAATAGTATTGCCGAAAAGAAGAAAATTCACATCATTATCACTGATGCAAAAGGCCTCTGCCATTGCCATTCAAGCCTCCAGGAAACAATGTCCGTTGGATCACATGCGTGAAATAAGTGCGTCAATAAATACTAGATTATTTAGTTGCCATCTCATTGCTAATGACATAAGCCCACTCATCGCATCAAGATCACATATCCGAGGGGAAGGACAAACAAATTCAAATCTCAAGAGGCGAGCCAGCCAAGGGCTTCAAGCCTCTGTGATAAAGAAAAAGAAATTAAAACTATGTCTTTATTTTTTCAGCTGTTTCTGCTTAACTGGGAGATCTCCAATCTTACGACGAAACTTCAAGCATTCGCAAATATCTACTCAAAACTTGATTACACAACACTCGACTGTCTGAGCAAGTTGATCGATACTGTGTATAATATTTTAAGCAAAGCGTCTCCCATGCGTTGTGCAGATTGGGATGCCAAGGATGATAAAATATTGATTGGATACTCTTTTCACCATACCATCAATTGTAAGCAGTGCGGTCGGGCGGTGAAAATGACGCGAACCAGTCTTCTGAAGCACCTGAAAGAACACAAATCTGGCAAAATAAGCTCGCAAGTCATTAAATTGACTGACGATGATCTCGATCTGGTTGCAGCTCTTGACAATATAGGACTAAATGTTGGGGAAATATGTTCGCAAAAAAGTTCAACTAAATTATACAATCGAACAGATATTGCAATGCAAAATTCAGACAATGCAATGATAAATTCTGAGAGGGATACCCCAGATTCAATAGTAGTACATTTGAAAAAAGATGATACATCAGAACAGAATTCATTCATTGGAAAAGAACAGCGAAAGACTCATATTCCAACAAAACAAAATGCACTCGAGAAAACAAATCAGAAACAAAAAGAACCTAAACGGAAAGCTCACGTACCGATTCGACTGATTGATGGCGATTACACTGCAGTGGGTAGTATTCCCAATACAAAATTTGACTTGTCGAAGAAAACCAAAAAGTTCATCATAAACATAACCCCAAAAACTCGGTTCATGGTGCATAAATCACGTCGACACGAAATCTTAGAATCCCCAGCCCATCACGAGATCGTTTTATCCTTGGAAAGTGCTTTTCAGACTTGCTATCCTAGAGCTAAAGCATATCTTTTTGGCTCTCGCATAAACGGACTTGGCAACGAATGCAGCGATCTGGATATTTACCTGGACCTAGAGAACAACTACGATGGATCACTCAAATATTCCAAAGATAAGCTTAAGTTCTTCGTTGAATTGACGGAGAAAGTATTTAGTTTAACCGACCAGTGGACCAAACTTGACCCAGTAATAAGTGCCAGAACTCCTATACTACGAGCATGGAATACGAAGCATAAAATCGACTGCGATATATCGTTTACTCATGGCCTATCCCACAGCAACACTCGACTAATACAATATTTTTTCGAGCTGCAGCCCGTTTGTAAGTATAAACATATATATTTATATGGTATAGCCTTTTAGCGTTCTTGCATTTCTCGTTCAACAAAGTTGTACCGAAAGGTTATTAATTCACACAAAAACAAACTTTTTATAGAAGCCGTTTTTCCTAATGACGTATGGCATAAGGCCGTTTGGCCTAATCAGGTATCAGGTATCAGAACGTCGGCTCCAGGGGCACGTTCACCTCAATTCGGCAGATTTGTGCCATCGCCTCTACAGCCTTTATCATCACGCACCTGACGGAAAAGGAAGTGAACAAAAAGGCAGGAATATAGATGGGAGAAAAATGGGAAGTTTGGGAAAGGGACCCTTGAAGAGGGCATACAACGTATATATGTAACACGTACAAAAGCTCATAGCTCCTTACCACAACGGGTTATGAACAACAGAATACGTTGAAGGTTCAGACTTCTCCAGTCAATTTCACTTAGTAAGTGTTTACCAAATATTTGGAAACGCAGTTGCGCATAAACTGGGCAGTTACATATGAGATGATAAGAAGTTCCATAATCGGATTCACAACCATCACAAACAAAAGATTCAACACGTTGAATATTTGCCATGTGATAGTTGAGTCTGCAGTGACCTGTGAAGGCCTTGACTAAGACACTGCAATTCTGTTTAGACAGATTAGCTAAATAGTTTGGTACTACCGAAGATGGCTCTCGGATATACAATTTTGTTTGTCGACATGATTACTCCAATACCGTTTGTGCTGAATGGAAGCCCAAGAGCTAATCAAACGCTTCACCCAACACTCAGATATTGGAATAGCTGGCTCAGGACCAATAAAGTCTTGTGATGCTCCAGTGCGAGCTAACTCATCAGCCAATTCGCTTCCAGCTATGGAAGAATGGCCATGTACCCATATAAGGTGTAACGTATTATCTGAATTCAGTTCCTCAATTTGAGTTCGACATGCGATTACTAACTTCGACCTTGAGTTGGCCGAAGCGAGGGTTATGATAGCTGCTTGGCTATCTGAACAGAAGTATATTACTTTGCCCATTATGTGTTTCTGCAGTGCGGATTGCACTCCACACACACTCCACATGGCAAATATTTCCGCTTAAAAGACAGTGCAGTGTTCACCCAGTGCGTGGGACTGTTCCAATCTTAGCTCACGCGAGTAGACACCTGCACCCGCTCTACATTCGAAGAGGGAGCCGTCTGTGTAACAAAAAATCCTGTCCGACATACTTCTCTTCAAATAGTCAGATGTCCGCACATCCCGCGAGGGGAATTGTGTTGAAAGTGTCCTATACCCAAGTAACATTTCAAGTTTTAGGCCCGATGCCCACGTAGCGTCTTTTCAACGTTGCGTGCAAACGGCGTTAAAAGGACGCATGTGTGCATCGGGAAAAAGCGGTAACGCAGCGTCGCCGCACCGATGCACACCTGCGTTTTTTCAACGCCACGTGCACGCAGCGTTGAAAAATCGCTACGTGGGCATCGGCCCTTATTCCACTCTTGGAATGGTTTGACGATCAAATTATAAGAACTAACAATAAAATCCATTATTACACGACAACCATCTGATGACCTCTATAAGAGTAAGGTATGACCAAGTAGCCCTCTCTCACTATACTGCCGCGATTCGCATAAGAGTCGCATGTCGATTTTTGACGATTTTGATTTTCTTCCAGAAATAAGCTTAAAATGCCCTCAAATTTAAGAAAAACTAATAAAATAATTGACTATGTTCTAGAAATATGAAAATCAAAAACCACTTGTGTTGTTCCATCTTGTTATTTATTCGCACAACAGTCACATTCCTGATTTTGCTACACTTTTAAACAAAAAATAAATATAATTGGTTTAAGTATAATGGTCCATTCAATAGTTCCATAGTGATGTATACAGATCAAGAATATTATGCCAATTTTTCAGAAAGATTCCAGGTTTTATTAATTAATTAGATTTTTTGTATTTCTCCATGTAAAACGAGTTTGAAAATTCAACGGCATATTAATCAAGTTGAAGAAAACTGACGTGGGACGCTTTTGCGAATAGGGGGAGTATAAACCTCTTACACGCAAAAATATTGCAGTCAAAACTACCATTCCGGAGGTTATTTTAAGAATATGCACCGACGATTTTCAGCAGAAAACAAACCCGTTTGATTTTACCATGCGCGCAGTAAAAGTTAACTGTGGCCCATGCGGAATGTTGTCACATGAACTGAAACAGTGGTAAATTTCTCTGAAACCATGGTAAAATTGACTGGTATTTATGGTAGTTTTAAAAACAGAGCGTAGTCTATAAAATAGTAGTTTTTACCACGGAATTTTTTCTGTGTAGGGTCTGTCTCATTTGGAGAATTAAACTGAAATTAAACTTAAAAGTGACATTTCAATAATTATCGAATAACCCTGCTCGCAGAGCAAGATTACTTTTGACACATGATTTTCTAATTTTGGAACTGTCACTTTTAAGTTTAATTCTCCAAATGAGACAGACCCTTAGAGTAAAATCAGCAGTGATTCAAATCGTTCGGGGCTGTCAGTTGGAATATGAATCTGAAACATTAATTTTCCCAGCAGCTGTTCTAGATTTATTTTTTATACCTGCCAACTGTGAAAAAAATAAAACTGGTAGAGTAGAGTGGGGCAAGGGTACGCACTTAGTTTTCAATCGATCATGTGGCCCTTATGAAGCAAGCTTCTGCATATCAAATCAGTGTCGATGATTCATATACTCTTCCTTTATGTTACCCAGTGCAAAAAATATTGAAATTATTGAGATTCGTTTTAGTAGAACCCTTATTGCAAGACAAGTGAAAAACGCACTCTTACCCCACCGGTGGGGTAAAAGTGCGCATCGGGTGGGGTAAGAGTACGCATTTATCCAATCATGTGCTTTAAGTATATATTGACACAAATAAGAGTTCATTTCATTTCATTTATTTAGTTAACATCTAAACAGATTGCATTATCTCTTATTGGGCCTGCGCAAACCTCCTGTCTCGCCGGAGGGCCGTCGTGTCAGGGCTGTTTAGCGTCCCACCTAACACCAGGACTTGGGCTTGTGCGCTTTGAGCGGCACACGGTCGCTTTGGCGGAGCCTACTTGCGGATACATGCAGCTTTTTATAGAGGTTTAACAGGGCCCACTGTCAAACCCCACCACATCCTAGGCAGGCGCCACAACTCGCAGATGGCCTGGGGAGGGATCGTCAAGCCCTTGGACAAAGTCCCTGCTGCCCCCGAACTAAACAGATAACACTGAATCAACAATTTGACGCCACAATGCACGGTTCGAGGCCACATCTCTCCATCCTCGGATACGCCCCACGCTCGCCAAGTCGTTTTGAACCTGGTCTGTCCATCTCGCTCGCTGCGCTCCACGCCGTCTCGTACCTGCCGGATCGGAAGCGAGCACCATCTTTGCAGGGTTGCTGTCCGGCATTCTTGCAACATGTCCTGCCCATCGTACCCTTCCGGCTTTAGCTACCTTCTGGATGCTGGGTTCGCCGTAGAGTTGGGCGAGCTCATGGTTCATTCTTCGCCGTCATCCACCGTCTTCTAGCACACCGCCAAAGATGGTCCTAAGCACCCGTCTCTCGAATACTCCGAGTGCTTGCAAGTCCTCCTCGAGCATTGTCCATGTTTCATGTCCGTAGAGGACAACCGGTCTTATAAGCGTCTTGTACATGACACATTTGGTACGGTGGCGAATCTTTTTCGACCGCAGTTTCTTCTGGAGCCCGTAGTAGGCCCGACTTCCACAGATGATGCGCCTTCGTATTTCACGACTAACGTTGTTGTCAGCCGTTAGCAAGGATCCGAGGTAGACGAATTCCTCGACCACCTCGAAGGTATCCCCGTCTATCGTAACACTGCTTCCCAGGCGGGCCCTGTCGCGCTCGGTTCCGCCCACAAGCATGTACTTTGTCTTTGACGCATTCACCACCAGTCCAACTTTTGTTGCTTCACGTTTCAGGCGGGTGTACAGTTCTGCCACCTTTGCAAATGTTCGGCTGACAATGTCCATGTCATCCGCGAATCAAATAAATTGACTGGATCTGTTGAAAATCGTACCCCGGCTGTTACACCCGGCTCTTCGCATGACACCTTCTAGCGCAATGTTGAACAACAGGCACGAAAGTCCATCACCTTGTCTTAGTCCCCGGCGCGATTCGAACGAACTGGAGTGTTCGCCCGAAATCTCCCCACAGTTTTGCACCCCATCACCGTTGCTTTGATCAGTCTGGTAAGCTTCCCAGGGAAGCTGTTCTCGTCCATAATTTTACAAAGCTCTACGCGGTCTATACTGTCGTATGCCTCCTTGAAATCAATGAGCAAATGGTGCGTTGGGGCCTGGTATTCACGGCATTTTGAAGGATTTGCCGTACAGTAAAGATCTGGTCCGTTGTCGAGCGGCCGTCAACGAAGCCGGCTTGATAACTTCCCACGAACTCGTTCACTAATGGTGACAGACGACGGAAGATGATCTGGGTTATCACTTTGTAGGCGGCATTAAGGATGGTGATCGCTCGAAAGTTCTCACACTCCAGTTTGTCGCCTTTCTTGTAGATATAACCCCCCCCCTTTCATATAACCCCTTCTTTCCACTCCTCCGGTAGCAAAAGTTAGTTGCAGCTTTTTAGATGCATATGCGTACTCTTGCCCCACCGGTTCCTGCGTACTTTTACCCCACAGTCTCAAAAATTATTCAAGTAATGGTTTTGACTTCTTGGAAAACCAACCGGATTGGTGTTCTGTACCATAAAGTACTCTATACAATAGGTTACCGAAATGGTATAATGTTCACCTGATTGAACGTATATATGGTAATGTAATACTAGTTGCGGAAATCCAATTATTTTTAGCAAAATGAACAAAAAGTTATCTAACTCCATATCTCCCTTGTTGTTTATTCAAATCGTTTACAATTACATATGATAATAGTTGGCCAGAATACCTTTCAAACTGATGCAGTGCTGCTAGTTTATCTTTTTTTATTACTTCAAAAAATCGAAAACGTACTCTTACCCCACGCGCACTCTTGCCCCACTCTACTCTATAACCAGCCCGGTGGCATCCCTATCTTACACAATAGGTTTGTTTTGCAGCCAACATTGCGCGACCGTATCCCACTGACAGTTCTGTATCCTAATGGAAATCAAATGTGATGTTTGTAAACAAAACACATACTATCAAAAATTTTATTCTGAGATGTTGGCTACAAAAACATGGCGCCGTGCCACCGACCTGGGTATAACGCTCCGTTCTATTTTTTGACGATTCAAACCACGAATGAATCACGAGATTCAAATATTTTCCAATTGTTTTGGTGTATGAATGCGTCATTTTATCTACGGATCAATCCACTTTGCAATTGCGGCGCCTTTTTCGGCAGCAACATGATGATTTCATGTGAAACCAGCGAGTTTGTTATATTTTGCTGCAGATTCAAACTAGAATAGTGGTCGAAAATTTAGAGTTTCATTCTCTACTGATTTCACTCTTATAAGGTTTTACATCGAATAAACATAACCTCAAAAACTCAATCAAATGAACTCAATTTGACTTTTATCGGTGGTAGGTTCATGAGGTTTATCCTATCTCCCGCAGCAAGCGGATGAACCTTTTTTTTATATACAAACCACCGATACCTGTCAAATATGAAAGAAATTCACCAGGACGCAGCCATGGCTACATACGTGTGACGTCACACTGTGAAACCATATAAGCGTATTTGGAAACCCCTTTTAAAACACCCGCAGAAAAGGGAATTTGGTTGCGGCAGCTGTCAAAAATGTTGGTTTGAAAAAAAGGAAAACAAAATTACGAAAAAATAAAAACAAAATGGACTGATGATGCAAATTAAGATGAGGATGTCAACACAATAATATTTTTTCAGGTTTGTTTTGTAATATACTGTCGTTGCGCTTTCAATTTTATGGTGAAAGCAAATATATTATATTAACAATATGGTTCACTTCGAGCATTT